>NC_056726.1:535045024-535164085 GCF_019279795.1 Protopterus annectens
ACACACACACACACACACACACACACACACACACACACACACACACACACACACACACACACACCTTACCTGTGAAATCCTGTCCATAGACACACACACACACACACACACACACACACACACCTTACCTGTGAAATCCTGTCCATAGACACACACACACACCTTACCTGTGAAATCCTGTCCATAGACACACACACACACACACACACACACACACACACACACACACACACACACACCTTACCTGTGAAATCCTGTCCATAGACACACACACACCTTACCTGTGAAATCCTGTCCATAGACACACACACACACACCTTACCTGTGAAATCCTGTCCATAGACACACACACACACACCTTACCTGTGAAATCCTGTCCATAGACACACACACACACACACACACACACACACACACACACACACACACACACACACACACACACACCTTACCTGTGAAATCCTGTCCATAGACACACACACACACACACACACACACACACACACACACACACACACACACACACACACACACACACACACCTTACCTGTGAAATCCTGTCCATAGACACACACACACACACACACACACACACCTTACCTGTGAAATCCTGTCCATAGACCCACAGTAAACCACCACCGCACATCCGATCCCTATCCAAAACCCGCGCAAATCTGACCCTGCCCGTCGCGAGTTCTTCCCCTGACGAGACTGCAGCAAACTCGAATCCAGACCCTGCCCGTCGCAAGATCCTAAATTCCTGACTGCCGACGGTGCAGTCTGACCCCAACGCATTTCCCCAGTGAGTTCCCAGGACAGTCTATGCAGTTTACAACTGCATAGACTTCTGGGAACTCTGTTGTCCATGTTTCCCAGTCAGGACTGCTGCTGAGACATCTGTGCATGCTCCAGACTGTCTCAGCAGCAGTCCGGACTAGTGTGCATGCGTGAAGTCCACGAATTTAAAAATTTTTTTTTCTATTTATTTCTTTTTTATTTTAAAGTTGAGGGGGCTGCAGTCCGGCAGTCCAATAGCACGGGCCGCCCCTGTCTATAACACCAGATTGGGGAATGGTGTCGAAGGCCTTTGCGAAGTCTAGGTAGGCTGTGTGGACCACCTTTCCCTCGTCTATAGCCTTGCTAACTGTCTCAAGGAAGTCCACCAGGTTAAGGAGGCATGATCTGCCCTTAACAAAGCCGAACTGGGTAGGGACTAGTGTTTGGAGGTTCCCAGTGTCAATGTTAATGAGATCCATGATGATGCACTTCATAGGCTTGCAGACCAAGCTAGTCAGGCTTATAGGGTGATAATTCTCGGGGTCTGTTGTGGCTCCACCTTTGTAGAGCAGAACAACCATTGCTGTGCACCACTCCATGGGGAGAGGCTGAATTTGAACAGTGTGTTTAGGTGAGGGGTTAGTTCATCTTTGAGCTCATGTAGGATGCAGCCTGGGACACCGTCCGGTCTCATTGATGCTGTGTTTTTGGCTTTGGAGAGGGCTGTTTTAACCTGAGTGTCTGTGATTTCAGGGGCACTAAATTCTTCTGGTATGGTTCTGGGCCCTTTTGTGGGTGAGAGGGGGGGGGTGAAGATCCATGAATAATAATTCCAGCTGGAAGCCATTTACCTCTCCTATAATTCTCTTAAGCTCCTTATTAATAGTTTTGGGTAGACTATAAATACATGGAAAAACGAAGCAGGAGTATATGAAAATATTTCAGTCCTTTATTGAGCCCAAACGCCATTATAAAATAACACCACCCTAAACGCCTTAAAACATACGAATGCGCTTTCGTCATATAAAAAAGGAAATTTTTTTAAATTGGAAAATGAAGGATATTGATTTTTAAGGAATCATAGTTTTTAGATTGATTTTTTGGAAACATAAAGTCTTATAATGTATAGGTAGGGATTCACCTTAAATGAATTATTCATGAAATATTTAAATGAAGAGAATGGCATCAATATAACTGATTGTTTTAAATTTGTTAGAAGCACATTAAATGGTTTTAATTAATTGGTAATCATATAAATATGAGGAATCAAATGGCTTCAGTCATCTGATGAAGTCGAACTGTTTTTGACGAAAACGCATTTGTTTGTTTTAAGGTGTTTATGGTGGTGTTATTTTATACTGGCGTTTGGGCTCAATAAAGGACTGAAATATTTTCATATACTCCTGCTTCATTTTTCCAGACACTGTTTTTGGCTTACTAGTACATTTGGTTCTGGTTTCTGCTTCTTTTGGTTTAGACTATAAATACATGCCATTGTAATTTTCCTCCCTTGCCAATGACTCCTTACCACCACAAATCCTATGTTGTCTTATCCTCTAACACTATTGGAGCCTCACTTGTAATAATTAATATTTCCCCTCTTTCCTTTGCCACTGATAATCTGTTGAATAACCATTCTGGAATCCTTTATTTGCCAAATTCACATGCTCATTTCTATCCAAGTGCATCTCCTGTAACATTGTTATTTGTACCATGGACTTCTTAATACATTTTAGCACTCTTTGCCTCTTGTTTATATCTGCAATGCCAATCATTATATGAATGATGAAATAGTCATTCTGATACGATACTATTACTTTCACATATCCTACATGCATTTTTTGAATATATGTTTCCAACTAGCAACTTACATGCATACATTAGTGTTTTGCAGGCTGAAGCTGTATGCAATTGCAGCTTTTCATCTCTGTTTAGGCCCATGTTCATAGGTTATTACTAGGCTAACTGCCCTTGCAGGCCATCTTAAGCTTAACCAGTTACCCATTTGATGCTTAAAATTAACTTGTCCTGTTGGAGTTTAGATTTGCTTAACCCTTTTCAAGATCTTTATTTATATATTATGCTAGTGATAATTACTAGATCAAAACACAGATATTTGGAGGGGACCCATGCATTAGAATAAAACATTTAGGAGCTGCTCTGTCCATTAATAGTATTGGGGAGGGGTCCTCGGGTAAATATCCCATTTCCCACCCATTGAAGTTATGCTTGAATGTAGTCAGGGATGAGCTTTGCTTTATGTGGCTGGGGAGTCTGTTCCAGAGCAGTTGTATCCTATGTGACACACACACATATATATATATATATATATATATATATATATATATATATATATATATATATATATATATATATATATATATTGGTATATGGGTCTACTTTCATTGAACAAAATTACGTTACATCGAATAGTGCAATCTCAGAGTTGGTATATTTTAGTAGGGGGGTGTGGGGGACAAAGCCCCCACTTTGGTGGGCTTAGTTTTCATCTGTTTAGAGTTATTTCCAAGGTGTCCAAGTGGTTCCTTTCTCAGGGAAAGGATTTTATCAGTCTGTGGCTTCAGTTAATTGAAGATTCGGAGATTTCATCTCAGGTAAGTCACATTCGATGTAACGTAATTTCGTTCAATTAAAGTAGACCCATATATATATATATATATATATATATATATATATATATATATATATGTGTGTGTGTGTGTAGATATATATATATATATATATATATATATATATATATATATATATATTTGTTGACCGGGAGTGTCCGACTGGACGTAGGTCCATTTTCAGTGGAGGCCCGGGGAGAAAAGCTCCACAGTTAAAATAAACAGACAGTAGTTACACTGGATTACATAGCGATTAACAATTTACATAGCAATTACTTACAACATATTTACAGATGAAGAACATAGTACATCAGTAGACAACTAGAATCTTTATCTGTGAAGTACATAACAGACATTAACAAATGTTACAATATATATATATGTGTGTGTGTGTGTGTGTGTGTGTGTGTATATATCCCTCCAAACCATTCTGTTAATCTTGCAGAAGAGTTTTAGGTCCCTGATTCGAGTATTTCTGATACCATTTGATTTGCAGATGTGAAGTCAGTCCATCAGCAATGGGATGGAACATGCTTTGTATGCTAGACACAGGTCACCTCTTAGCAGCCTGTAAGAAACTGAATATAGCAATAAGGCTTTGATGTGAACCATGTAGTACATATTATATAGGCCTTGTATCCTGCAGGTGGTACAGTTATTACATATGCCTGGACAGATACCTGCAAAAAGGGGCATTATATTCAATGACTGGCCTAATGACGGTTGAGTATGGGGGGGCATCATTATTTCTGGATCTCAAATTAACCCCCTTGTTTATGAGCTGCACAATATAGAAAAACTTCCTTACCACAGAAGACATATGCTGGTCAAATGTTAGGTCCCAGTCCACATAAGTTCCCAAATCCTGAACTACTGGGTCAACTGGGTGTGTTGTCAATGTGGTAGTTCCCTGGGGAGTAAACTTTCCATAGAAAATGATAATGTAGAATGGTCTGTCGATCTTATCCTCCCAGGCTGACAAAGTTTGGACCCCCTTCGAATGATACCAAAACCTAGGCCAATTATTGAATTCAAATATTTTTCTCATATTGTGGTATTATCCTTGGAGAAGGTAGAATGCTGCTCAATCCTAAGTTCATACTTGCCCTTGAGACATAGTCTGAAAGCTCCATCGTGTCTCTCTTCATATAGTCCAAAGAGGTATTTCTCAAGTAACTGACACCAACGTGTAGTATGGTACTTGTTCAAAGAATTGAGTGCTAGTGTGATCTGATGGACCTTAGCACCGGTCAGACGATAACCATAATTCTTCCCCTGCTCAGCCTGTTAAGAGGTTAATTGGTATGTGTTCCAACAAAGTCACCTACAGCTGGAATGATTGGTTTAGTGGATATCTGCCTTGTGGGCTTAATGTCCATGATTCTGAAACTCCTTGTGTAGCTCCCACTGTATTTCATTGTAGAAGTAATAGGCTGCAGTTTTCCATTATACCACAAGGTGGTGCTTCTTTTCAGGAATATAAAAGACAATTTCGAAAGTGAAAGAGAGGAGACTGGAACAGTATCTGAAGGAGGGAAGACTGAAAGACGAGCTGAAGGGAAAAGGGCCTTGCAGCATGACTGGATTTTTTTTTCTTCTAGTGTTTTGGGACAGATAAGTGAGGGAGCAGTTTGTGTCTGTCTCTTGCTGAAATCCTGGATGATGGTATTTTGTGGATTCAGGAGAAGTCTGAAACCAGTAATTCCATGCCTGCATATGAGTCAGCAAGAAAAGGAGTTCTCTTGGGCCTAGTTCAGAGATGCCATAGATGACTACCAGAGTTCTGGTGGATTTCCATTTTTCTCATCGGAGGAACTGCGGTGCCTGGTCGCTGGGATATTCTTGACGGAGTAGTGAGAGGCTTTTGGCCGTCATTTTTATACTTTTATAAGATTGTGGACCCCCCCCAAATGCTTTATGGATTACACATAGCTGGGATCCATATGAGCTCCAACCTTGGACCCCATCATGCTGGCAGTAGGGCTGTAAGTAGTCACTGGCCAGTGAACAGGGTACAACAGAGTGTCTCATAGCTGGCCTGTGTAGATTGATCTAGGGGATAGAGGGTGTTAGTACTGTTGCCCTAAAGACTCTTTATTGCTAAATGACATTGCAATTTCTCATATTTGTATTGTTGCATTATAAATCTTTATTGTTCAGTGACATTGCATTTTGCTCGTGTTAGTACTGTTGCCTTAAAGACTCTTTATTGTTAAATGACATTGCATTTTCTCATGTTTGTATTGTTGCATTATAAATCTTTATTGTTCAGTGACATTGCATTTTGCTCATGTAAGTACTGCTGCATTCAAGAATCTTTACTGCTCAATGACATTGCATCTTTTTCATATCTGTACTGTTGTATTATAACCCTTTTTTTCTCCCTCAATGACATTGCATTTTTCTGTGCTTGTATTGCTGCTTTATAAAAGCTTTACTGCTCATTGATATTGTCTTTGTGTGCATGTTTGAATGTCAAGATCTTTTCTGTTGAGTTCTGAGGAAGGGGGTAAATGTATGGTTTTATTACATGCATATCTCACTCTGCCTTACTGCTAACTGGTGCACTGTTGAAATAATTTGTTTGTTGTTGTGCTATTGCCCTTTAAACTAGAGTCACCTAGAACAAAATCTGTTATCACTTGCCACCCTGGGGTGTTGGGCCTAAAGAAGGGGTGTCACCAGAGTCAGGTAGGAAGGAACCCATACCTACTTCAGCTAAACCTGCGGGTGTGCTACATTTGGGGGCTCGTTCGGGATTGCCCGTACTGCCTTGAACCCCACCCTATTTTCCTGTACTTGTGAAAAGCAACTCCAGCAGCAAGATGAACTCAGAAGTAGCTGCTAAGTGGTGCAAACAGCACAACGCTCAGTCAGAGCACTGCTTAGTTCTAGTGTTGCCAGGGGTCACATGGACTGATATGCAAATACATTATCACAGGATCCTTACCAGTTGTAGGGCATGGATTTTTATTAGACAACACTATGGATACTACTGAACAGAGCACATTGGCCTTATTAGAATGGAAAAGTCCTTTAGTATATGAGCACATACCTTTGAGTATACAAATTTCAGGTGAGAGTGCAGTCCGTGTGGCAATCCCTGAGAAATGCACTAACCCAGCAATCGAGGAAATACCTGTGGAAGTTGTCCAAGTAGGTCAGAACCTTACACCAGAAGCTGCAGCTTCACTGCCCATAAATACTATAGGGCCTGAAGTTTTGAATGCTTTGGGAAGTCTTGTAGAAAGATGCTTACAACCTACACAGCCATTCACTGGGTTTGGCTACTGCAAATTACGTTTCTTTTCTGACAAACAACCCACACATCAGGGAGAGGAAGATTTTGAATCTTGGATGGATCAGGCTTCACAAGCCCTAGAGGACTGGGATATCCCAGAATCTCAGAAGAAACCACGGATAGCTGAAAGTCTAAAGGGATTAGCAGCGGATACCATACGCAACCTAAGGATGGGTAAGCAAGATTGCACGGTCAAGAACTATTTAAGGACTGAGAAGGCTACTGTAGCAGTTTGAACATACATACCAAGAGGTTGGTGAGAAACTATCTGATTACATTAAACGATTAGATAAAATGTTCCACCAGATCATCCTGAAGAAGGGGGTGGATCCTAAAGTAGCTGATCAAGTACAGATCGGACAAATTTTACTAGGAACTCAAGCTATGGACCCCATTATGTGGAAACTAATGATGAGAAATAGGAAGGAAACTCTAACTTATTCTTAGTTGGTTAAAGAAGTGAGGGAAGAGGAATCCCTGTTGGAAGCAAAATCTCAAGGTTCAACAGCAATTAAAGCAGCAAGTGAACACAAGCACAAGCCTATAGCCATGCTTACTACTCAAACAGGAGTTGTGGCCTAGGGTGTCCACAATGTAGAGGTGTCACAGTTGCAGGTGCAGCTGTCTTCCCTAACTGATGCCATAGCTCAGGTCACCAAAACAGTTGCAGAATTGCAAAAAAAGTGCTAATTTTCGCCAAAGGGAGGAACACATTGGCTAAAACCTCCATGAAAGGACTCAGGGAGGAAATGAATCAGCCAACGTTCAGAGTTCCTACTGGATTTTGTTTTCATTGTGGGGATGCAGGGCATGTAAAGTGACAGTGTCCTAATGCAGAGAACTTGAAAAGCGTGAACAAACTATTATTGGCTAGTGCAATGCAGCTAAACTTCAAAGGGCCTCAGTGAAGAAGCCAACTGAGTGCCCAGTTACAAAGAGCTCCATAAAATCTAACATCAAGAGGCAGCATCCTGGATCTCCTTTCCACACTAACCCTTGTAATAGGGGAGAGAGTCTACCTACTGTGCACACTTCTAGCTCATCTGAGGTGAACAATAGAACTGAAAAGCCATCTCAACAAACATATCAGCATCTGAGATGGCAAAGCATTACTAAGAAAGAGTCTTATCCATGAAAATTGCGAGGTCGCCCGGTGGTACCTCAACCTCATGCTGACTGCCATGCAGCTAACAACACCGGAAACAGAAACTACCCAAAAGGTATCTTAGGACCGACCCCTGTTGTGTCAGTAAAAATAGAAGGGGTGTATAGTAAAGCACTGTTGGATACTGGTGCACAAATCACCATTCTGTAAAGAGACTTCTACCAAAAATACTTAAAGCATCTGCCACTTGAAAGTTAGAAGATTTGGAGATCTGGGGGTTAAGTGACACAAAGTTCCCTTATGATGTGTATGTCTCACTCAAATTAGAATTTTCCACTTCAGTTGTTGGGTCAACAGAAGTCTTTGAAACTCTCGCTGTTGTGTGCCCCAGGCCAAAAGGAAAGGATTCGCATCTATTTTAGTAGGGACAAATACTGACTTCATCAGAAGAATACTGACACCTCAGTTGACCCAGGAACACCAACATTACATCCTCCCCTGAGACCAGCTTTTTGTGCCCTTCAAATGGAGAAGGATAGTAAGATGGATGAAATTGGTCATGTGTGGACCCTGTCTGGGAAAGATCATATAATTTATCCTGGTCAGGTCACCTGCTTGAGACCCAAAGTGAGGATGCGTGGACAAACAGTTTCCTCTCATCTCATGATGGAAATGGATCCAGAAAGTGACTTGCCACCGGGGCTGGAACTAGTTCCAGAAGTTTGGCCTGCGGACAAGTTAAAGCATCCTTATGACACTTTGCCTGTGGGGTTGAAGAATAAAGGAAGTACTTCCATTGTCCTGCATTCACAAATGCATTTGGGAAATGTTTATGCTGCCACTCCCTTACCTGCTTTTGTGTTGACAAGGAATGAGAGCAGGGCCAACGAGTTGAAGCTGGAAGATATTGGTATAGGAGGTGGCCTCTTGCCCCCTGAGTGGGTAACCAGAGCTAAAGAGCTACTAATGAAAAAGAAAAATTATTTTTCTACCAGTGAACTGGATGTGGGCTGTGGAAAGAGTGCAGAACACTGAATAAGAGTGAAAGAGGACCGGCCTTTCAGGGAACGTCCCAGAAGAGTAGCTCCAGGAGATCTGGAGGACTTAAGAAAACATTTGGAAGAACTTAAAGCCACAGGGATAATTTGAGAGTCAAGAAGTCCATATGTCTCTCCCATTGTAGTTGTCAGGAAAAAGAATGGGTCAGTTTGCATGTGTGTTGACTATTATACTCTGAATCAGCGAACCATTCCAGACCAGTACACAACTCCTCGGATTGAAGATGCTCTAAATTGCCTGGTGGGCAGTAAGTGGTTCAGTGTGCTAGATTTAAGGAGTGGATACTATTAAATCCCTATGCACCCAGAAGATAAAGAGAAGACTGCTTTCATCACCCCCTTGGGATTTTTTGAGTTTGATTGCCTACCTCAAGGTTTATCAAATGCACCGGCAACTTTCCAGAGAATCATGGAAAGAACAGTTGGAGACATTAATCTCCTAGAAGTGTTAGTCTAGCTGGATGACATCATTGTTTTTGGGAGGACCCTAGAGGAGCACGAAGAAAGACTAATGAAAGTATTGGACAGGATTGAGAAGGAAGGCCTGAAGTTGACATTGGACAAATGGGATATCCACAGATCCAAGCAAAGCTGAAGTTGTGACATCTTGTCCCAGACCCAAAACTGTTACACAGCTGCAATCTTTAGTGGTGTTCTGCAGTTATTATAGAAGGTTTGTGGAAGGATTTTCAAAGATAGCAAGACCCATCAACCATTTGCTCCAAAATGATGAGAAAGCAGATAAAGATATCCTTGTGAAGAAGCCCAAGGGACCGAGAGGCTCTAAAGAACTCATCGAGAGTCGCTGGACTCCTGAGTGTGAAGGGTCATTTGAACAGCTTAAGTATTGCCTCACACATGCCCCTGTGCTGGCATATGCTGACTCAACAAAGCCATACACTTTACATGTGGATGCTAGCAGGGATGGCTTAGGGGGAGTCCTTTACCGGGAATATGATAAGAAGCTGAGACCTGTGGCTTTTATCAGTCGGAGTTTATCCCCCACAGAAAGAAACTATCCTGTGCAGAAGTTGGAATTGCTTGCCTTAAAGTGGGCGGTAGTGGACAAGCTGCATGACTATCTCTATGGGGCTGAATTTGAAGTGCAGACTGACAACAGTCCTCTGACATACATCCAGACCACTGCAAAGCTAGATGCTACTGGCCACAGATGGATGGCAGCTGTATGCAACTATAATTTCAGTTTGAAATATCACCCAGGACATTAAAATGGAGATGTTAATGGTCTGTTCAGAAGACCTCATGGAGAGTTACACCCCAATGATGAATGGGTAGAAATTCCAGCACCAGGGGTGAGAGCTATGTGTCAGATTGTAACCTGCTATCAATACACTGAAAGTTGGGCCCAGAAGCTGGGTCTGTCTGCAGCAAGCATACCCCAAGTTTACTGTAATCTGGTCACTTTACAGGCTTCATCTCTACCAGCTTTGAGTAACAGTGACCTCAGGAGAGAACAAAGAGAAGACCCCTTGGGTCAGCTGGAGGTAGTTGCTTTAGAGAAGAAACAAACTGATGATATGCTTCACACAGATATTCATCCTCTGGCCAGACTTTTGGCCAAAGAATGGGACAGACTCCAAATACAGAAAGGACTAGTGTATAGAAGATTTCCTAGTGCACTCGACAGTGAAAAATGGTAATTGTTGCTTCCTCAGAAGTATAGAGAAGTAGTACTTTGGTCATTGCATGATGAACATGGTCATCTTGGTTATGACAGATCTATGGGTCTGGTACAAGACAGGTTCTACTGGCCATGAATAAAGCAAGAGATTGAGGATTATTGTTCTACATGTCTTCGTTGCATTATTAGAAAGACTCTGCCAATCAGTGCTGCCTCATTGGGTCAAATGGAGAGTAGTGGACCCATGGAACTAGTCTGTATAGATTTTCTATGCATTGAACCAGATGAAGGTAGAATGAGTAATGTGCTGGTAGTAACAGACCACTATACCCAGTATGCTCAAGCATTTCCCACTTGCGATCAGAAAGCTATTACAGTGGCGAAACTACTAGTTCAAAAGTTCTTTGTACAGTATGGCCTGCCAAAAAGGATACACTTTGACCAATGACGTGATTTTGAGAGCAAGCTTGTCCATGAACTACTCACTCTTTTGGGAGTTCAAAAAAGTCGCACCACTCCTTATCATCCTCAAGGGGGTCCACAGCCAGATCGTTTCAACAGAACTTTACTCGATATGTTGGGGACACTATCTGCTGAAAAGAAGAGTCAATGGAGTAGACATGTAGCCACAGTGATGCATGCCTACAACAATACTAAAAATTATGCTACAGGGTTCTCGCCTTACTTCCTAATGTTTGGAAGAGAAGGTTGTCTTCCTGTTGATGTCCCCTTTGGAGTCACAGCTGATGATACACTAGTGCAATCTCATGGCAGCTATGTGGAGAGACTCAAGAAGAACCTCAGACAGGCCTATGAGCTAGCTGAAAAATCAACAGGACAAAGACATCAGTGAAACAAGGCTCACTATGACAAGAAGGGGAAGATGCATGATTTGCAACCAGGGGACAGAGTCCTTTTGAGGAATTTGGGTCTACAAGGAAAGCATAAACTAGCTGACTGTTGGGGGTCTGAAATTTACATAATTTGTTCTCAGCTACCTAATATCCCTGTTTAACAAGTTTGCCCTGAGGGGAAAGAAGGACCTATCAAAACTTGGCCCTGCAATAATGTAATGCCTTTGGCAAAATCAGTGAGACTCATGAATCCGGAGCGGAAGCCTAACTCAAGGCAATCCAAAAGACTAAGGCAGAGAGGAAATATCCTCTCCAATGTTCAAGAGCCCATGCTTCCTCCTGCTGAAAGTGAGGAGGACAGTGACGATGACTGGAGTTTCAGTGGGCTTTTTGATGATGATGTTAGAGACCCCAAGGGTTGTTATCTCAATGTAAATGTACTGGAATTTGTTCCTTGTCATTTTGAACAGCCCAGACCTGACAACAGACTAAGTGGTGTTTCTGTACCTCTTGCAGAACCTGATACTGATGGAGGCCCTGCTATGCAAACTTCAGAAAATAGTGCTGAGGACAGTCATACCATTATGGAAAACGAAAGTGAAGTTATACAAGAGGAGATCTTAAAAACAGGCAAAATGCCTACTGAAGAACTGGACATTGAATGTGCTATGAGTGACAAACCTTCCAAACAAAAATCCTTAGTTGTCGCTCCCGAACCAAAACTGCAGAGACTGATTCGGCCCCCTCAGAGACTTGCATATGACAGTTTGGGACATAGTACACAGGAACCTGTGACTACAGCTCATCGGAGAGTCTGTGTCCATGACCCCTATGCCTCCTGCTCCATTGGTGACACCCCAGTCCAAGTTAAAGGACAACCGTACCCTCAGACCAAAAAAAACATGTTTATTTCATCATGGTTTGGTGTTTCCTACATTTTAACACCACTCTGGGACTATTTGGAGCTTTTTAGATATCTTTATATGAAATTTCTGACTCTGACCACACAGGGTCTGGCATCTTGAAATAATTCTGACTGTTTAGTCTGCCTCTAAGTATCCCAGAATGTATTTTGTCTCCAAAAAACAGCATCAGATCTGCCACATTTTCCCTAAAGCTCCTGTCAGTGCACTGATTTTACAGGCATTCACTGCTGTGTTATAGTCACCTACTTTTGGTTAAAACTGTATCCTTTTTTAATGACTACTTCAAACACAAGCAGTGCAAATGCTACAGAACAGAACTGAAAAGTGCAATGTATTGCTCTTTCTTTTTAGAAATGCTAACTTGATTTCTTTTGTGAAGGCTGAAATCTAGTTCTTCAAGGTATCTCCCCTCCCCCTTCACACCTACCTTCCCTAGCTGTCAAAGAGTTAAGGGTAATTTGACCCATTATCTGCATGTGATTGACAGCTCACAGCAGGTGACCAGACTAATGTATTCTTTTCTTGTCAGCCTTTCCTTCCTTACAGTGGGAGACTTTTTTGTTGCACTCCTGTCAAATTTAGAACCAAGCTCCATAGCACTGGGAATAATCACTGTTTTGCTAAGCATCAAACTCCCACATATTTTCCTTCCTGTTTGGTTAAATAGCTAACAAGTGATGCACTATAAACACAAAATATTTCACAGACTTGCATGACAGCACCCACATGCTTTTTTAAGTGGTAATTTAAGAAAATTATGGTATTGTATACTTCTTGTAATCTGATGTAGTGTTGTCAATTAATTGTGACAGACATCTGCTTCTTATGTAAAAACATGCCATTAATGTCTATGCATGGTCATTGCAAATTTATGCTCTTAATTTTGCAGCTGTTACTGTGCTTCTGTCTGTACTGTGTCACATATCGGTAGGACTCTTCAGAAAAGTGAGATTATAGTTTGACATTTTTGCTAAGTTAAGAGTGGGCTGGGCAAGGCAGCTCTGACATCACAATGTGGGAGGTCCACTGGCTCTTCTATACAGCATGCAAATCAGGCAGGAATTACATTACTTTGGGGGAGGAAACATCCTGGTAGCTAGAGCAAGAGCTCTGGCAGATGTGACATCATCATTTCAGAGCCAGCTAGAGGTTTTTCAACTTGGTTTTCAAAGTGAAAGTAAAACAGTATGGAAAGGTAGGAAGCCTAACAAGGAAAACAGTTGAGTGGATTAGTTTTTAAAGCTGCATTGGTGATTTTTCAAGGCTGTATCAATGAACAGGGATTAAAAGAGACAGCAGGTTGAGCAATCTGCTTTAATATCCTGTTGTTGTCCTTTAAGCATAATGCTGATTGCCCTTGGTAGGAGGTATGCAAAAATATTATTCAGCTGATGGTGTATTAGTGCTTGTAAATATTTTGCTCCTAATCTACCTTTGACTTGGGGGGATCCAAGGTTTTCAAGTGGGGGGAGAGTATAGCTCCCACTGTATTTCATTGTAGAAGTAATAGACTGCAGTTTTCCATTATACCACAAGGTGGAGCTCCTTTTCAGGAATATAAAAGACAATTTTGAAAGTGAAAGAGAGGAGACTGGAACACTAGCTGAAGGAGGGAGGACTGAAAGACGAGCTGAAGTGAAAAGGGCCTTGCAGCATGACTGGGTTTTTTTTCTTCTAGTGTTTTGGGACAGAGAAGTGAGGTAGCAGTTTGTGTCTGTCTCTTGCTGAAATCCTGGATGATGGTATTTTGTGGATTCAAGAGAAAAGTCTGAAACCAGTAATTCCACGCCTGCATATGAGTCAGTAAGAAAAGGAGCTCCCTTGGGCCTAGTGCAGAGATGCCATAGGTGACTACTAGAGTTCTGGTGGGTGATTTTTTTCTCATTGGAGGAACTGCGGTGCCTGGTTGCTGGGGTATTCTCGTTGGAGTGGTGAGAGGCTTTTGGCCGTCAATCTTATACTTTTATAAGATTGTGGATCCCCCCCAAATGCTTTGTGGATTACATATAGCTGGGATCCATATGAGCTCCAACCTCGGGCAACATCATGCCAGCAGTAGCACTGTAAGTAGTCACTGGCCGGTGAACAGGGTACAATAAAGTGCCTCATAGTTGGTCTGTTTAGACTGATCTAGGGGATAGAGGATGTTAGTACTGCTGCCTTAAAGACTCTTTATTGCTAAATGACATTGCATTTTCTCATATTTATAGTGTTGCATCTTAAGAATAGATTTAATGCTTGCCAATGCATTTAATCCTGGAGATTTATCTGCTTGAAGTCTCTCTATCCATTTATATTCAGCTACCACTGTCTTATTTATAATTTCACCTCCTCTGCTATTCAACGTTACTTTTTGAACCACTCTAAATTTAATATGTAGAAGTTTTGGAAAGCACCATTGATTTTTTTAAAATTTAAGTTAAAATTTTCATCAACCAATATTACTTTTCTAGATATTGAAATCAAGAAACAGGGACAAGAGCTTTCTACACGTTTGTTTAAAAAAGACGAGGGGAGTAGATTTTTGCATAGAAGTATGTAGCCTAAACATGTTTATAGAGTGATTGTTAAAAGACAGCTTTTGAGAGTAATTAGGCTGACTGCTGATACAGAGATATGCAAACAAATTCAGGAAATGAAGGATCAGTGTTTCAGTAGACAATATGACACAGGTCTTCTGGATGAGATGTATGAACATGTCCTTAATGAATGTGAATGGCAAGCATTGTTGTATTTTGCCAACTGTCAGCAAAGGCCTTCAATGCCTAGTAATATGGCTGTAGATAAAAGTGATCCTGTTTATTACATTACTAAATGTAATATCAGAATGAAATAAATCATTAAAATAATTCAAGGTAATTGGGGGGATGCAAGCACTGCCACAGTTGACTATGTTTATAGATGAGAAACCACATTTTTTTGCATATAGGAAATGACAAAACCCTAAACAAAAATTATGTTACAAAAATGCATCAAGAAAATAAAGAAATTGCTACTAGAAAACTAGGAATAGTACTGTGTTATAATTGTACTTTTTGTAAAAATGTATTGGGTATCATTGATTTTGTTCATCCCATTACTCAGAAGAAATATGTTTAAGTGTTTTGTGACATGCAGCACTACTAACATAGTCTATCAAGCTGTTTGCGTGGCATGTGCTTCTTTTTTATATTGGTAAATCCAACAGAAAGCTGAAAGAATGCATTTCAGAGCATCTCTCCAAGATATGAAGGGGTGCACTTACTAACTCTTTAGCTAAACATGTTAGTGATTATGGAGTGGGGCATGAATCTAAATTTAGAGTGGTTCAAAAAGAAATGTTGAATAGCAGAGGAGGCGATATTATCAATAAGACGGTGGTAGCTGACTATAAATGGATAGAGAGACTTCAAGCAGATAATCCTCAAGGATTAAATGCATTGGCAAGCATTAAACCTATTCTTAAGTTTAAGCAGATGAAATTATAAAAAAACAACTTTTTGTAGTTTATTAAAATGTTTTTGTAAGGCATTATTAAGAAATGTATACATATATGTTTATATTTTTAAATTATTTTTATATGTAGTATATTTTTATATGTATTATAGATTTTCTTACATATATATATATATATATATATATATATATATATATATATATATATATATATAATTATGTGTTTTTAAGTGAATACAACTTTAGTATTATTAGGTATTAGGGATTGGTGGAATCTTTCATGTGACTATTTAAAATGGATGGGATGACTGGATGTGGGTTGACTTTATACACTGATGAAGGGTTTGTCCTGAAAGTTTTGTCTGTGTTAGACAATTTTCGAATAAAATGTTTGGCAGCTGAGATCCAGCATTTATTTATTTTGTATTGTTGTGGTTTGCTGTTGATCTCTATTTTCTTGTCCCATTCCTTTTGATTGTTTTTGTTGTGATTTACTTTGCTCAGCACAGTTATTGAAGCCTCAAGTTCAGATTTATTAACATATAGATTAGAGAGGCTTCTTTTAGAGAGAAAGGATTTTGCACAGCCAACCCACCACAGAGGGTGTCCAGCAGTGGCAGTGTGCTTGAGTGCACTTTTTTCCTCCCTTTTTGATGAAAACTCTTTCCATGCTTCTCAGAGTTGTCAGTAAAAGACACTGGGTGAGCTCATCTTAGCAAAGACTATAAGAGACAAACTAGAGAGGAAACACATCCACAAAAAAATAAATAAAAAAAGACAAATGGGTCTCTGCAACTCAGAACATGTGACAAATCACAGTTCTGTCACGGCTATGACTGTGTGCTACAGGTCTAAGATCCCGGGAAGGCTAGAAAATCAGGAGTTTAACTTTTGCAGTGAGGGCAAGGGAACATGGGGTTACTATAGCAACCAGAAGGGCTCATTTCCACAGAGCTCACAAACTCTCAGTGACAATACTGCTGTTTCCCGAGAGTCTGGCTTGAATCAAGAGCAATCCAAGCACAAGATAAGTACTCCTGGTCATTTCTGCATTTGTAAAACTTATTCTGACTATGCTACTGCTGTATTTTCATATATGTTTTATATTTTGTTGCACTTTATCACTATAAAGTTTCACTGACCTCATTGTTGGTTCCTGCATTGTTGAGTACTTTTTATTACTGTGTTCACATGTTTAGTCAGTTGTCTGTTGCTTAGTCCCTCATGTTTTAGCTTTCTCTCTGATTTTCCATTAAGGACATTCTAGACTGCATTCTATGGGGGTAGATTGGTCTGTTCTGAGCTGGGAATCGGAGAAAAAAAGTCCGAGTGTGACCCTCTGATTGGCCACAAGCTATTTTGTGTGCTTATTCTGTTGTCTGTGCTGGTATGAAGTTGGCCTGTTTGCATGACACTGGTTGCCATGCAGTGGATTTAGCAGTGCCCTGTATAGACACAAGCACCTAGAATTGACATTTTCTCTATAAAACTACTCATGAAAGTTCTCTATACCCGGTTGTGCAAAGATAAACTATCTTGCTCAGTGACAAACACTGCTCAAGTTTTGCATGATATTCTAGTTTTTAATATACATTACTTCAGCATTGTCTAAGCAAGTAAAAAGGGCCTGTGACCATGGATATGAACTCTTCTGCTATCCCCAAAGCCAGCTTGGTAGATTCAGGTATCCTAAGGAAATGCAGCAATTAACTCATGTTTACTAACAAGCAACTAATTTGTAAACAAACTAATATGGTACTGTAAGTCTTCTGTCATTTGGGGTAAAATTTAGTTACTGGCTAGTGAGTACACTGTCTAGATGCAAAGAATAAATTTACAGAACCTGAAAAAATATATATCAACCAGTAAAGTTAAAGACAGAACAAAGACTGGGAAGAATCCTGCAGCTGTTAAGCAAAAAGCAGTTCAAGCTTCAGCTTTGATACAAAAAAAGGCTTCCAGTAATTTAGAGGAAAAAAAATCAAATTCACTCAGAGCTTATAAAAATAAATAAAATATTAAAAGAGATTATACCAAATCAAATAATAAAAGGCTGGAGAAAAAAAAAACAGAAGAAGCTTTAACTAGGTATTCATATGAACTGATAAAACTGCAAGCATCAGAGGATGAAATGAGGAAAAGGCTGGCTGAGTACGAAGTTTCCCAAGAAGAGCTGTTTCAGAGTTAGAAGACAGCGTGTATATAGAAAACCTGAGATTTTCTGTTGTACCACAGAAACTAGATGGAACAGACATTAATTTTATGAAAGCACAAATAAACTGGACTGGTGTTCCACAGCAGGATTTGTTAACTGAAAGGGTGCATCATCTGCCTGTTTCAAACCTCTCCACAAGAAAGCAGCCAAGACCTAGTTTAGTAAACATGCAGTCATGGCAACAGAAAGAGTTTATCCTGATAACATTGTGGCAGAAAGAAAAAGTATTAAAAATTGAAGAAGGCAATATCAGAGTATAGGCAAAGAGAAAGAAATAAGGGGGTCCTAAATGAAAGACCAGCACTGGCAGAGTTTTTAGTAGAATTTAGAACATAATCTGTCATTAAAAAAGGAATAATTAAAACAGCATATAAAATATTGCACAATAACTGTAAGAATCAATCAGAGGAGGTTAGAAAGGATTGGGAAAAAAAGGTTGGATAAGCAATTCACAAAGAAATAATGGGAGGATACATGTATGTCTCCCAAATATGCAACAAAATCTGGAAGATTTAGGATTTTAGCTTGGAAATGTTTACACGGATATTTTTATACCCCAAGTAGACTCCAGAGAATTTTTCCTCAGGTAGACAGCAAATGGAGGTGTGACAGGGAAAAAAGAGGTACTTGGGAACATATTTTCTGTGAGTGCAGTGAATTGGCGCATCCCAGTGGGATGCACTGTTGGAGATGCTGGGTGGGTAGATTGGTCTGACAAGAGAGATGATTTTTCTGAGCTATGATACAGAATTGTAATTATCTAGACATGGTAAGGCCTTGCTGTGTCTAATAATGGTGGATGCCGAAAAAGCAATTACTAGAAAATGGAAATCAAAATCTTAACCAACTGTACTAGAAGTAGTGAATATCATAACAAAAATAAAACAACTGGAAATGAGATCTTTAGAAAAGGGTAGGAGCAAACTACATAGGAAAATATGGGAACTGTGGGAACAATATATACAAGGGAGGAATGAGGTCTAAAAGGTGGCAGGACTTAAATGAGCTATGTAATGTTTGAGTGAGAAAGACTGGGTAGTTTATAAGTGATATATAATGTTTGCAACTGAGTGTATCAGTGTGGTTTGTGATGTAAAATGTTTGCGACTAGGATTGTGTCGGTGTGGTTTGTTTTCATTTATATAAATGTATGATTGCCTATGTAGTGAGTGATGGTTTAACAAAGGTGTTTCTTGTTTAAAAAAGAGAAAAGGCAGGAATAGAATAATTTATGTAATACTGCTTAGGTTATATGATAGATAGCAATATATGTGAAGTATAATGTTTATGTTATTATAGTTTGATTACTTTTATATGAATGTAAATTTGCCTATGTCACAAGTGCTAATTCAATAAAGGTGTGTTTAGAAATTTTGAAGAAGGCAGAGTCTTTGTGTAAAATGATTATTCACTATACATCAGGCAGAAAAGAAGCAATTTCATCCCGGCAATCAGGGAATGTCAAGAAGCAGATGTGAAATTTAAGCTGCTGTATCCAGCTGTCTTCAGAGTATTTTTTCCTGGAGGATCAAAGACATTTTTGGATAAAGAGCTGGCTATGGAGAAATAAAAAAAAGTTAATTCAACAAAAAATAATACAAGCAAGCAAAAGGGGATTCTGCTTTTTCATTCTTAAGACAATAAAGCTTATATTGTGACTTTGCCAATGAAACCTTTTCCACTGCTCCAAATGAAAATGCTTGAGACAGAACAAAAAACACAGGAGTTACTAGAAGGCTCAGGAGTACCTTTGACTCAACCACAGCCTGGTGTTGGGAGATGAAGATAATTAGGATGAAGACCAGCAACAATGAAACTTGTGAATAAATGGGAGACTATAAAGCAGCAATCAAATTTGTAAAATATAGCTTTGCAAAAAAGTGGCTGGGAAAGACTGGAATTTTGTTAACTTTGTTATACTTATGGGAGAACTGTAAAGTATCTATAGTATTCCACTTTATGTAATTAATGTTTAGAAAGACACTAAAGGGGAAAACAATGAAGTAAACCAAAAAGTAGTGGAACTGCACTATAAATTACTAGTAAATCCAAAGAAAAAGTGCTAAAACCAGAGCGGAAACTCAGTCTAGGTATATCCAAATGGTTTTAATGAATCCACACAATACGAACATTAAAACAGTAAAAACATGAACACCTTCACTCCATACATATGCGTTTTCGTCTCATTACTCAAGACTTTTTAATTGGTTTTTAAGTATAAAATCATTGGTTCTTTTGAATATAGGTAGCTCAATCTCATTGGTTTCAGTTAATTAAATCTAATATAAATACTACTAATGGAAGTATACACTGGTCATCTGATGAAGTCTTGAGTAATGAGATGAAAATGCATATGTATGGAGTGAAGGCGTTCATGTTTTTACTGTTTTAACATTCGTATTGTGTGGATTCATTAAAACCATTTGGATATACCTTGACTGAGTTTCCGCTCTGGTTTTAGCACTTTTTCTTTGAAAACAATGAAGTAACTTTAAGTAAAACAGTTTTTGTTATTAGTAGTATCTGTATAAAAAATATAATATACAAATAAAATAAATTTTGTTCTAAATATTCAAATAAAACATTTCAGGATATATAAACTACATGTTATACTGTAAAGCAGTTTTGTATAGGGTGCTGTCAGGGATAGCTGAAATGTATGTGTGTGAGGACTTTCCAGTAATGTGTTTAGATTAATATATATAGGCTCATAGGTTGGTACTAGGCTATCGGCCCTAGGGCCTATACAAGCCCAGCAAAAAAGGTACCCTGGCTTTAGCCACCAAAGAAAATTATTTTCCTGTGCCCCTGTTGAGCAGAGCCACAGAGGTGATCCCTGGGGTGAATTTCCTATTTTCCATCCAATCAACAAGATTTTTCTTGAAGAGTGTTAATGAGGAGCTTTGTTTGATATAGATAGGTAGTTTATTCCAGAGTATGGGAAGTCTCTGGGACTATATATATATACATACATATATATATATATATATATATGTAGAATCCACAAAGTGACGAGCCGTGGTAGTGCACGTTCCAAGAATAAATGTGTGTACCAATCCAGGATTTTCAATATCTCTGGCCAAATGCTGTCTGAACCAGAGTTGCGAATACTAAATAAAGGGATGTCATTTATTCCAGCCTCCAGAATTGACCTGAGTCAATCCATTATGTCTGTCAGATTGTTTGCTAGGAATATTGGCCTTAAATTAATTTTTGGTGATAATCAAGGATGTGAAGCACCAAATCTTAGAAGGAAAAGTGAATACATGCCACCTTTCAACTCGAATATAGATATATTTGTAAAAGCAGTCGAGAGGGACATCTACAATATGCAACGCATTCACGAACCAGACATACATGAAAATCTTACTAAAGAGGAAATTCAAGCCCTGAATGGTCTCAGGTCAAACAGCAGAATAGTCATAAGACCGGCTGATAAGGGAGGGGCCATAGTGGTTTTGGACTCCCTATATTACAACACCAAAATGTCTACTATGCTTAATGAAGAAGCATATGAAAAGGTTTCTACTAATAGTGTACACCAAATGAAAGTTTATATAGATGAAACTTTGGTTGAGCTTAAATTGGCTGGACACTTGTCTGAAGATCTCTTTAGGTTTATGAAAGTGGATTATCCAGTTATCCCGATCATCTCAGGACTTCCGAAAATACATAAGAACCTTCATTTACCAGAATTCAGACCTATTGTTGCAGGGTCTGGGTGGCTAACTGAGCCCCTATCTATGTATCTAGATTATGAATTTAAACCAACATTATTGAAGTCTGATTGTATCCTGAAAGATACAGAGCATTTGTTAAAAGAATTATGCATGTTAACACGTGATCTTAATGCAGCCAGAATAGCATCAGCATTGTTTGTTACTATGGATGTAACCTCTCTATTCACTTGCATACCGAATGGTGAGGGCACCCAGATGTTACAACATTATCTTACCAGCAAATCTGGCTTCAATCAGAACAAGATAGAGTTTCTATCTCGGTTAATGGAGATTGTTCTAAATCACAACATCTTTCTATTTGGGAATACCTGTTATAAGCAAGTAAAAGGGGTCGCCATGGGCACTAGCTGTGCCAACAGCTATGCCAACCTGGTCATGGCGACCTTTGAAGAAGCACACATCATTAACGAACCTTATATATTATTTTATAAAAGGTTTGTGGACGACTTGCTATTTTTATGGGGAGGTACTGTTGATCAATTACATGTATTCCATAATAAGCTGAATTCCAGCAGTTCTTTTTTAAAATTTACCACGAATTTTAGTATTGAGTCCATTGACTTTCTGGATGTAACCATTTACAAGCAAGGCAATAGCATTAATACGAAGATACATCGGAAACCCTGCTATAAGCCTTCTTTTCTTCACAGAGACAGCATGCACCCTCCACATATTTTTCAGAACATCATAAAGGGACAAGCTATGAGAATATCTAGGCTTTCTACTACGAATGTCGACTATCAGCAAGGGTTGAATGAGCTAAGTGATGGCCTTCTGGCACGAGCTTATTCTGAAGAAGAAATCCAGAAAGTATATACAGAAATGCAATATCTCAGACAGAATAGAGCAAAACCATACTTGTTGGGTGGTGAAAGTAGAAGACCTCTAGATTCCATTGCCAATAGTTTTATTGGCTTTGTTATGCCTTATGGAATAGGCTGTAACATGCTACGAACTTTAATCAACAAGCACTGGAATATTCTTACCGCCAATGAGAGCATTACCAGATTAGTGGGCCATACTCCATCCTTTGTTTTCAGCAATATGTTGAGTCTGAAAAGGCTGCTATGCAACAGTAAAGGCCCAGGGCTTCAAGAAAGGTCAGGTTTTGAAAGAACGAATAAATGTGGCGGATGTGCACAATGCCAATATGTAGATGAATCTCACTACTATAGGCATCCTGTTTCAGGTCACCTTTGGACATTAAATCAGAATAGTGACTGTAACACCAGAAACATTGTTTATATTGCACACTGTACCTACTGTTTTTCATTTTATGTTGGCAAAACCAACAGGTCCCTCAGAGAACGGATAAGGGACCATTGTTATTGCCTAGCTAGAAAACAAGAATGTAGTGCTCTATCGAAGCACACCATGAGAGAAGGAGCAACACACACCTTTTATTTCAAGTGCTCCAAGTTGTGATACCCAATCCTAGACTAGGCAATATAGTCAACCTTACTGAACAAGCGGAGCTAAAGTGGATATGCAGGCTGGCGGCCCATAGGGAGAAAGGCCTGAATGAAGTTCTGTCCATTAAACCGCAGTTGAAGGCCAGACCCTTGAGATGATCTAGATGGCATCATTTTCTGTTGTCTCATTTATTGAGGTCTTTGTAACATTCTCCATTTGTACTTTGAACAATTGATTACATAATATTTAGGCTCCAAGGTTATACTGTGGCCCCCATATGTACATGACCTGGTACTATTGGTTCATCAATTGTATCCACAATAGGCCAGTTCTATATACTGTATGCTGAATATGCTATGTTAATATTCTCATTTGTTATACCTAGTTTGGTTAAATGTTGTTAAATTCAGTCCAATATATTTATTTAGGTTGCTTTGTGGATTTGTTAACAGATTTTCATATACACAGACTATAGTTATTTTATATGCATTTTAAATAATTTTTGGTTTATTATAATTTTTAATTTTTAGTTGTATATTCTATAGTTTATCTGTATACATGTCAGGGTATGTTTTTGTGTTTCATGGACACATCCATACTTAGGATTTACATTGTCTATTTCTTTCCCCCCTCCATAATGGTTTTATATCAGCATTTTGAACATGCAGTTGGTTCTGCCGCTAATATGGACGTTGCTTTTTTGCATGTGTCTTGTACATTATTCGAATTTGACCTTTTGGATTTGTATATGAGAAGAGCTATTTCGATGTGCTTTGTCGCTTAGACATTATGTTAGCTTGAGTATGTTATTCGTAAGAAGTTTTAATCTAAGTGTGATCTGTACAACACGCTGGCTTCGGAACAATGGTGTTATGTGTTGTTAAAATGAAGTTTCTTTGAGTCCTATTTGTATTTATAACATTGCTATTATGAATTATTTGATTTTATATTATCATTTGATTTTATTATTGCACTGTCACTTTAAATGCTTTAGCACAGCATACCAGGAAGTTAGTAGGAGTGACTTCCTCCAATGTATTTTTAAAATTGGAGCTCTTACAGAGCATTGTTGTTTGTCTGATGAAGCGGCTCTGTATTGCCGTGAAAGCGCTCACACATGAATAAAGAAGGTTGAACCGAATGGTTTTTTCTTTTACTGATGTTGGATTTGTACAAGGAAGCAGTCTGCTAACAGTTTATATGGTATAACAGAGTTTAAGGAACCGAATGGTGTTTGTCTCTTATGGAGATTGGATGTGTATAAGGAAGCAGCTCGCCTAGAAGTATTCATGGTTTGATAGTGGACTACAGCCTAAACACAAGGTACACTGAGGTTGGTCTAAACAGACTGTTGCAGCTACTATATCTATCTTTATTCCGACAAGTGGTTGGTAATGAGCTTGTAGCCTTTGATGTACGAAAGTGCTTTGGTAGGACTTTGTAAGCACTTCATCTTTGCCTGGATTGGTACACACATTTATTCTTGGAACGTGCACTACCACGGCTCGTCACTTTGTGGATTCTACATAATTTGGGGCTTGGTGGTTTCTACTATATATATATATATATAAATATATATGGGTTCCTTTCAGATGATCGAAGTTTTAAAACTTCGAATTTTATACGGCCGAGACAATATGATTGAAGTTTCAAAACTTCGAACATTCTGAACGGAGATCTCCATACAGCCCAGAATGGGAAATTTTCCCTTTTCATCATTGTAGTGCGATCTCAAAGTTGGTATATTTAAATAGCAGGTATGAGGGGTGCAGGGCGGCTTGCCCCCCTGCAAAACATCCAGGAATTTTTTTTTGTTTTGTTTTTGTTTTTCTTTCAGGTGTTTGAAGTTTTGAAACTTCATTCATATGGTCTCGGCTATATGAAATTTGAAGTTTGAAAACTTCTATCATCTGAAGTAGATACGTATATATATATATATATATATACACATACATACATACACATACACACATGTTTTTCTTAGTTATAAGAAATATAGGGTTTACACTATAACAAGATAAAGGCAGGACAGAAGAATGTTTAAATTAATATAATGGTGTGATTTTGTGATACTAGAGTGGGGGTGAGGTGTAACAGTGTACTGATTATATTATATATAGTATAACAATAATAATTTTCCCTTCTTTTTACAAGGGTGGATGTCTAGACTAATGTCCTTGGCTTAAGGAACAAAGTTTTTTCAAAGCAAATATACTTGAAAAATAAGGAAAAATGATGAAAGGCATGAAAAAATGCTATGTTTTTTGCCTCTATAAAGATATTACAAAGCAAGTAACTACCCAAATTGAACTCAACACATGGTGACTCTATGGGAAGATCCCATAAGGTTTTTGTGGCATATATTATGGAAGTACATGGCCAGGCCTTTCTTCATGCAGATACAACTGCTGACCAGTTGTTCCCCCATCCAGATTTCGAACCTAGATCTACCAATTGGTAATCTGGTACTTTAACTTGAGCCTAAACCTCTGTGCTATCAGGCCAGCTTATTTTTTCCCTTAAAAATGTTCTCAATGGGAGATAAGAAGTCTGCAGATAAGGGCAGCTGGCCAGGGAAATTCCTCACTTCTGACTACTTTTACATGGGGTCATGCTGTCTGAAGGTGCAAGTAGTTAATTTTGAAAGTTGTGGACATTCTTTGGTGTAGTTAATTTTGAAAGTTGTGGACATTCTTTGGTGAGGAAATGCAAAATTTAAAGGTACAATGACAACCACTTTAGTGCAAAATAAAGTTTTAAATTATGGGAAGTGAATAAGAGGCAGCATCATCCCCAGAAGCCATAAAACTTTAATGTAACAGTGAACAATTTAGTTTTATTTTAAGGTAGCCAGTGCACTTTTTCTTTGCAAAAGTGTCTTCTGAAAGCATGCAAGCTGTGTTTTTCACATTGGGAAGAGGACTGGAGCAATTGGTGTTAGTGGCAATACAGGCTGTAACATGTATTTTAGCATGGCTAACCTTAATTTCTGATTACGTAATGTCTGTGGGTGCAGCTGTCAATTTGGGACAATTGCTCCAATCTAGAGGGTTAAACTTAATTTGTTAGAAATATGCATAGAACTGCGTGTTTGTTCTAAGTTATCAGAAGATGGACTTATTCTTAAAATGTATTTTTTAAGCAATAAATCTGGAAAAATGTGATGTAGGTTATATGGAGATAAAAAGAAACAACTGTATAAAAGATCAACCTACCTGACAGACTGTGCATGTAAGACAAAAGCTGGAAATATAGTTTAAAAAAATATCATGTACAACAGGTGCAAACAATAGCTTTTTAGCACCATCTATACTATCTTAGAATGTAAATGGGCATACAGGTACAGGCAAAAAATATATTAAGAAATGCAGAGTGTGAATTTGACAAAGAGGCAAAGGAAAATGAGATTAATAATACTGATTTCTAGAGGTGTTCCAATAGTAACAGAAGAGGGAAGAAAGCAAAATGGTAGATTTGTGGCAGTGAGGAGCTATTGTCAAGGTAGGATTATGCTGGCATGTATCTAGATTCTATCAAAAACTGTTATTATAGAGCCTAAGAAAATTCTGGGAATAATAATCAGCTCTCAGATGGAACAGTTACTTATAGGTGAAGACTAAAACTTGATTTACTGTAGTTAGGGTATATCAGGAGGACCTAGAAGGGAACATAACAATACAGGGTACATTTCTGAAGAAATGTATGAAAATATTTGGTATAGAAGACATGGATTCAGTAGTAGGACATCAGACAGAATTTACATATTCCCCAAGGTACAATAACTAGGCTAGACTGGACAGAATTTATATTTCCTAGAAGTATGTGCATTTAATTGAAAAATTTAACACAAATCAAATAACTATTTCAGATCATGCAAAAGCAAAAACTAAGATATAAAAGCAGTTAATTAACTAAAATGAAGCACTGGTGCTTTCCTACCTGCCTATTAAAAAGAAAGGAATTCAAGGAATGGGTAGTAGAAATCATTTGAGAGTTAACAGAGAAAACAGAAACTTCTATAGAAGGGTTAGCTAGTAAGTGGGATAAAATAAAAACAGAGTTGAAAAATATGGCAGAAATAAAACAGAAAGTGATATGGTTAAGAAGTGGTTGAAATTATTTAGAGGGGCTGACAAAGGATTTATTGCAGAATAAGGGGAAGCTGACAGAACTAGAGGTGCAACTGCAGAGTGCTAAAGAGAAAATAAGGGAGAATTTGGATAATATCCATGAGTTAGAAAGATTGCTGTTAAGCAACTATTTTTTGACAACAATTCCAAAGCACCTAAAAGTTTTAGAACAATGACTTAAGTAACAGAATATAGAAAGGATTGTTACCAAACTTAGAGAGCCTATGACAAGAAAAATAACAATGATCCTATAGCAGTATTAGAGATAGTTCAGAAATTTTATAAACATGTATATAAAGCATAGGAATGTGGAAAGCAAGAGAGAGAGAGAGCAGAAATGGAAATGTTTATGGAAAACTTAATTATGCCAAGGTTACAGGAAGACTAATCAATTGGCAGGGAAGTCTCCTGGAAGAGATGGCATTCCTTTGGAAGTCAGGAGGGAAGAAAGTGTTAACAATCTGGGAGATCTTGTTTAATAGTATTTTAAGAGGAGGAGAAGCACCAGCATCTTGGAAGAAAGCTGTGGTGTGGTGGCTGTATTACCCAAAAAGGGTAAATACCCATCAGACTCAGCTTTACATAGACCCATTTCAATTTTAAAAACGGATTATAACGCATTTATGTGTAGACTAGTTAAAAGAGTGGAAAATATGTCAAAATCAATAGATATAGATCAATGTAGTTTTATGGAGACGAGGCAAACATTTCACAACATTAACAGAGCAAATCAGATCCAGAGGAAAGCAGAATGTAAGAAAATACCATTGTTGTTGGTGGGTCTTGATGCAGAGAAAGCATTCAACAGAGTAAGCTGATATTTTATGAGTAGAGCAATTGAAGCATTTCCTTTTCCTGATAAAATAATAAGATTAATTAGAAAGGTAGATGAAGGATTGGAGGCAAGAATTAATGTAAGAGGGTTCCGCTCCAATAAACTGTGTTTGAACAGATGAACCAGGCAAGGATGACCTCTTTCCCCTTTGTTATTTGATTTATATTTAGAGCCACTGGCAAGGATAATAAGGGACCCAGAAATTCAAGGATACATTCAGTATGGTAATCAAGGAAAATTGGCTTTATTTGCAGATGATATTATTTTGAACTTGATAAATCCAGAAACAGACACGTTGTTGTGTGTTGTGGGAACATTTTGAGACAGTTTCAAGTATTTTCAGAATATAAAATTAATGATGATAAAACAAAGGCTACAGTTGCTAGTTATATGCCCACACACAAACTGGTTCAGTTCTACCTGTATTTATGGGACACAAGATGAAGCATTTAGGAGTATGGATTAAAAAGACTTCTGTTATGGTAGCTAAGGATATGTAGGAAGACTAAACACCAGATAATACATAAACTAAAAAAAATAGAAAATCTTGTTTATGGATATGTTTTAGCCCCTTTAGTCTTATATACAGGTCAGATATATTTGTATCAACCAGAAAAGCAGCAGTGGACAATAATTAATCAAATGTTGAAGGAATTTTTCTGGGAGGTGTAGAGGTCAAGCATTAAGTGGGATAAGCTGATGTTGTCCATAGAACAAGGTAGATGAGGATTGACAGATTTGAATGGATTATTTAGAGCTACACAGTTAATGCTTATATATACACACACACACACACACACATACATGCACGCACGCACGCACGCACACACCCACACAACACACATATAGCACAAACAGAAGCAAAGAAAGGGATGATGATGAAAAGGAGGTGGGTGGAGTTTGAGAAATAAAGACAGAATATGACTTAGGTGCAGATCCTTAAGGAGAATAATAACATATTCATAAAGCTGCAGAAAGTATTATAAGAACTAAGCCAACATGGGAATGGAGAAAAAAGATTTTGTAAAAGGGTGACTGCAAGTATGGATATAGAAAATGGGAAGAGGGGTCTAGGATTTACTAGAGAAAATTGGCAAAAGAACTGTGGTACTGAGAACAAATAACTAGAGAGGGGAAAGGTTATAGAGTGGGATGAGACTAAGCAGAAGTTTGGACTGCAGGTTAGAGACTGCCTTCCCTACCAGGGATTGGTATCAGAGTATAGGTAGAGAGGAAGGGACAGGGAGTGCTAAGTAAAAGACCAGCTCTTTTAGAGTTTTTTAGTTGATTTTAGAACAGAAGTTACTGTCAGAAAGAGATAATTAATAGGACATATAAAATATTGCATGGTAACTATAACAATCAATCAGAGGATGTTAGAAAAAATTGGGAAGAGAGACTGAAAAGCAATTTACAGAAAAACAGTGGGAGGACATCTGTATGGTTTTCAGGTATGCAGCAAAGTCCTTAAGGTTTAGGATTTTGCTTCAAAGTGCTTGCATAGATACCAAAATTGAAACATAAAATCTGACTCTTAACTCAACCAAAATTGAAACGTAAAATCCAACTCTTATTCAACCAAAATTAAAACATAAAATCTGGTGTTCCATTTTTACCACTTTTTGTTGGTGTTGCTTGCATAGATACACCAAGAAGACTTAAAAGAATACTTCCTCAGGTAGATAAATGCTGAAAGTATGATGGAAAGAGAGAGGTAAATGGAAAAATATTTTTGAGTTTTATGAGATGGCAGATTTTAAAAATTCCCTACAGAGTATTCTGTCAGAAATGTGGGGGGAACAAATTGCTGTAATTTAGGAAATGATTCTTTAGAGCTTGGACACAAGATCAGATATATATGTCTGTATATATATATATATATATATATATATATATATATATATATATATATATATATTATTATTATTATTATTATATATTATATATTCACTTATATAAGCGTCATTCAGTCTGTCAAATCTGTTCATTGACATAGTGAATGGAATGAGAATACGTTGAGTACTTACATTGTCAAATATTTCAGATATATGAAGAAAGAAAAACAATTGCATGTGGATAAGATAAGTGTGGGTTTGGGGGTTTAATACTGAAACTTTCCGATATACCAAAAGTTTCAACATTATAGAGTGTGAGTATTTATAGGTTAGGATTAGTATAAGGGTTAAGTAAGCAGATAGTTAATATTGTGCTGATGCTGTTATGCATTTTTTTAAGATAAGATGGGGTTGTGTTTAGGAGCAGGGTTAGCATGGATTAGCAAGGTGGTGTGTGTGTGTGTGTGGAGGAGGCAAAGTGCCCTCTGTTCCACCTTACTTATGGATGCAAACTCTAACTCTGCCCCAAACCCCAACACTACATCTTATCTAAGGAAAAAAAACTTCCTGATAGGGTTTATATTAGATCTCCAAAGGCTTAGGTTGTCGAATGCTGAAACGTCGACACCTAAACGTCGAAGTCTAATAAATGTGAAAGCCAATTACGCTTTGCTTGGCTGTCATCAGGGATTTGCCCTTTTCCCCGATACAGAGTGATCTCAGAGTTGGTATATTAAGTTAGGGGGGTGTGGGGGGCACAGCCCCCCCCCCATGTCTGGGGGTGTGGGGAGCAAAGCCTCCCAATTTATTAGGGTTTTAGAGTTTTTTATTTATTTTGTTGGCCATACAAATTTTTCCCTGGGAAAAAATTTGCGTAATTGTCCTGTCGCGTTTATTAGATTTCGATGTTTAAGTTTTGCCGTTTCGGCATTCGACAACCTAAGTGTTCGAAGATCTAATATAAACCCTTTAGTACACTACTTCTATTTAGACAAAGTTTGTTTGAATTTAGCAGTAGGGTTTTGGTTAACAAACTGCAAAACAACACTGTTTGTTTCTTTCTTGAATCATTTTTTTTCATTCTTGTGGATTCTTTGCTATGTTGATTTTCAAAATGCCAGCATGGATCACCTCTGTTTCAATACACATGTGTTTTGAAAAAAATCAACATTTGCACACACACATATATATAAAAACATATAACATATGCAGGTATATGGCTCCTATGTTACTGGTTGATTGTAGCTAATACTGACCTCTCTATTATCAGCCCACTTTGGCTGACAGGAGTGCGACAAAGGATAATCCCTGGGGAAGGGATAATCTTGGAGTTAGTACATACAATTAGCAGGAGATGTGGTGATGCCACCCTGCAAAACCGCTAAAAAAATGCTTATTTTGAGGCGTATTCTTGGAGCATGAGCAGAAGAGTGCAATTTGATGTTACGGTGTTGATGTTAACTATGTTGACATAACTCTGAATTAACTAATGCCACTAATTTGATCTAATTTGATTATACTAAATCTATGCACATACATATATACATACACTCAAAAATGACTACACGTAAATAAATGAAGCAGTAAACAAGGGAAGCTTGCCCTTAAGAACTTTTACCAAAAGAAAAACTGCTTTCTTGGGATATGGTACATACTGACCTCACATAAATAAGGTTTACACTAACAGTTGTAGAGGAGGGTTATAAGCACGGTCTTCCAAGGCCTTCCAACTCCTCACTGTGAGCTTAGTGCTTTAAAATGTAAGACTATCCATAGTAACTGCAAGTTGACTGAATTTGTTGCATTGTTACATATACACACATTTCTAGCAGAGTTTAGTAATAACTTTCAGTGGTACCACTATTTCATGCTTTGCTAGTTTCTGCCATCAGTCAGGCCATTCTGGTACACTAGGATTACTATTTTCTGAACCAATCTTATAAATGAATCAGCTGTAATAAAAATATTTTGTTAGTTTTAGCTGAGCAGTGTTTCTCTTTCTCAGAGGCAGATGCCGTGGTCATGGAGATGCAGTGGTTAGTGTTGCCACCTTACAGCAAGAGGTTCTCTGGTTCAATTCTTGGCTGGGGTGCATTCTGTGTGAAGTCTGCATGTCCTCCTTATGGTCCCGTGGGTTTTCTGCGGTGCTCCGGTTTCCTGCCACATCCCAAAGACATGGTGTAGGTGGACTAGACACTCCAAATTGGCCCTACGTGTAAGTGTGTGTGTGTGTGTGTGCGTGCACGTGTGTGTCTTCTGTGGAAGGTTGGGCACTGGGATGGCAACTCTACACCATAAAACTTTACTGCCAATTGTTCTGCGGACCATTGTTCCGCTGTGGCGACCCCTAACTGGGAAAAGCTGAAAGGAGAAGAAGAACAGGCAGATCCCATAGTCACTGCTCATGCAGTACAGTTACCCTTGGTATCAATTAAAAATCAGCCAATATCTTTTGAAACTAAATAAAGATTATATGGGTGAACACCTTAACCATTATACTAAACCCTCCCATAAACAAAACAAAGCAGTCTCACAATGAAAACAGACTTAGCCAGAGCAACAGTAAATTTCTATAGCCTTAAAACTCAAATTCATTGAAAGCCACATGCATTAAAAATGCATCTGGCCAGTGACAGATTAAGTGTACCTTGGACCTGGGCTGTTTTCAAACTTTGTACTCTCTACACACATTTTTACGACCATGCATAAATGCATGTGTTCTTTGATTCATTTTCTTGATTGTATTAAATTATATTCCTTGTTGGATACACTGACTTTTGTTAGAGTGTGTTTTAAATTTGTAGTTTTGAATATTTTTCCTGTAAGCAGGGAAACAAAAAGTATGAACCAATAATGACTACCCATTTTGGTACATTTCAACCATAAAAAGCCAATCAAACTGCTGTCATTATAATCCACCAGTAACAGCCAGTACGCGCAACCTCTGCAGAAGTAAAAATCATCTGAATAATTTTATGTTAAAGAGAACTATTACTAATGCAGAAGTGTTCTGGTGATTATCACCATAACATTTCCTGAACAAGCTCAGTTATGCAATAGGGAATGGCTGTCAAAGAACAACAGCAGGTACATTGTTACTAGACACTACATCCTAAAGGCAACATACTTAGGAGTGCAGCACCCCTCTTATGCTGCACTACAGTGTCAGCAATCAAACTATAGGTATCGGAATAATAGCCACAGCCTCCTGCACCAAAAGGATGCATACAACCAGCTGCACCACTGACATTGACTATGAACCACAAAACTATAAAACTCTATGACTGACATTGACAGACTGTAATCCTCAGTGATTTGCAAAAAAACAGACAAAAAATTAAAGGAGACCTGGCAGTTGGTATGGAGTATTAAGGCTCTTGCTTCTCAATAATTAAGGTTCAGGGATGGACTCTGAGCAAAGTTACTTAACTAGACAGTGCTCCTAACTGGGACATTACACACACACCAATTAAGATGCTGTATGCTCTCTCAAAGCACAAACTGTGACACGTTGCCCCACTGTGACCAGTTTCTCACTCATATCTTCTGTCATTGCCAATCTTGAGAGGTGCTCCATTTCTCTACATATATGCTCTCTGCTGCCAAGAGTATTACTCAGATCTCTTGTAGCCTGACATAATTACATCACCACGTGAGTTACATTATGTCATCTTAAAGCTGAGGTTTCTGGGGAGTATTGTGTTTTTTAAGCTGGAAGGCAGTTCTTTATATTTTGAAGCATAAGCTGATGATGGAAGGCAGATTTTTATATTTTTAAATTGAAGCTAGGCACCCCCAGATGGCACAGGGACCTAATGCAGCTGCCTAGGTCGCTTAGTGCTGTATCTGATTCTGAGGGTATGAACATTTATGCACCAAGATGGAAAGAAGTAAAAGATATATATCAGATAGCTGCTATCATAGTCAACAATGAATTGTAGAAGATTTTTAACAAATGTACTTTTTTTTTGTAGCTGATTACATGAGTTCCTCAGACAGAATTTTTTATTATTGATAGATTTTACAAGGGACATAACATCTGAATTAACTAGCAAAGCAATGATTACCGTATTTCCCCGAAAATAAGACTGGGTCTTATACTCCCCCCCCCCCACCAAAATAAGCATTAGGGCTTATTATTAGGGGATGCTTTATTTACCCCTCCATACAACGATCTACAGTTATTCATTTATTCATGTACAAAAATCAACATTTATTCATGTATACAAATCGACATTTATTCATGTACACAAATTGACATTTATTTGGTACTTTTCTGTTATTAGGCAACAGTTCTAGGTAACGTGTTAACAGTTGTGTGACAATTCTACATAAACAGTGCAACAAACATTTCAACTTCAGAATATCTACACCTTGGCTTTCACAGTGCAATATTTCATGCCTAACAGAAAATGCAGAAAAGTCTCAATACATGTATATTGGAGGAGGGGAATAAAACGTGAATAACTGCCAGTTTTTCAGTGGTGGTGTTTTCTTTATTCCTTACCCAAACTGTAAGAAAAGAATGATGGAAAGTCATAAAAATGAAGTTTGGAAACTAGTGGTCTTACTTTGTAATTACCCCTTGATAATGAAATGTTACCTTAATACAATAAAGTAAAAAAACTGACAAGAGCTTGCTGGCAGCTGAAAGCAGAAGCAATCCATTCTGTTGCCCCGATAATGGAAAAGTTATTCCAGTACAGTCATCTTCTTCTGGAACATTGTCATGAGTCTCCAACTCCCGTATTCCGGCCTGAATTTCTTGCGGCTCCATTTCCTGTAGAACCATTGGCCCCAATCTGTTATGCCTAGCAACAGAGCTCTCCTTAAACGAGCACTTCTTGTCCATGTAGCCTGCTCATAGTGCATTGGCAACACAGCTGTCAGTGATTTTTATCCCATTAATTCTTCACCCAATTCACAACCTCTTGCAGGCTAGGCTTCACAAAGTTTCCATGCTGATTTCTCTCCATTCTATTTTCAATGTAGTCATTGAGTTCCATGTGTAAATGGTCCTTGAATGGCTTGTTTATTGCAATATCAAGAGTCTGGAGATAGGCAGTCATTTCTGCAGGAATCATTATTTGATCTATTCTTCTCTGTGCAAGGAATTTCTTCATGTCTTTAGCGCGGTGAGTGCTGGCTGAATCCCAGACTAGAAGACCTCTTTCGCCACCTCGCAAAACAAGTGGCAGCATTACATCGACCCACTTCCTTATAACTGCTTTTGTGCACCAGGCTTTTTCGGTTTCAAGAATGTAAATGCCTGAAACACATTCAGTCTTATCTTTCTTGCCCTTACTAATGATTAGAGGTGGGGCTTTCTTTCCATCTAGATGAATTGCCAAAATACAGATAAAATGTGCACTTTCATAACCAGTGGAGGGAATGTAGATTGACGAGGCACCCCTTTGATCAATTGTTGTTTGAAATCCTTGGCCCATAAACACTGCAGTTTCATCCATGGCAATCATGTTGGAGAGTTGGTATTTAGAAAATCGATGCCATCAACAAAGGACTTGAATGCAAGTGTACATTTAATAACTTCAGTATCTTCCAGCTTGAATAGTGTTGTTGATCTTCTTAGAGACAATTCATATTGCTGAAGAAAGCCATCCAGCCAATGTTGTGATGCTTTGAATTTTTCTGGGGATATTTCTAACTGTGTTGCCATAGCAAGGGCAAATGCTTGAATATGAGCCCTGCACACAACCAAAGCCTTTGCTCTCCTGTTAGCAATCTATTCACAGATGATGTCTTCCAGCTCAGGAAATAATGGTTGCCGACCTGATCCACACTTGCACTTCTTAGCATTTCCCTCGTCGGCCTGTTGACTGAGGTTGTTGTATGCTGCTCGCCATTTTTTTACCATTTGGAGATCCAACTTCTTCTCTTTGCAGAAAGCCATCAGATTCTTTCCCCAGGAGTCCTCCACGATTCCTTTCATGTACTCATCGGAATAGCTCTTTCTTTTTGCATTCATCTTGTCTGGGGGGGGGGGTTAATTGAAGACTTACAAGCCAGAAGTGGCAACACAAAATGATGACGATTAAGAAGACACAACCACAATCAAGTGAGCACTTTTTACATGCATTGTCTGTACTTTGACCAATCAAAGTACACTTGCCAGTGTTTATGGGCCAAGGATCTCAACCGTCAAATGTGAGTGAGGATTAGGGTTACAGTAAGAATCATGGAGGACTCCCAGGGAAAGAATCTTATGACTTTCTGCGAAGAGAAGATGTTGGGTGACAGAATGGTCCGAAAATGGCAAGCAGAGTACGATAACCTCAGTCAACAGGTGTCAATAATATTATTATTTTATAATTCAACACGTCCATTGTGTGTTGTTAACGATTTTAACTGGGGCTTATTTTTGGGGTAGGGCTTATATCATGACCACCCTGGAAAACTATGCTAGGCATTATTCTCTAGTTAGGTCTTATTTACGAAGAAATATGGTAGTTGTGGAAATGAGCTTTAGCTGGCTTGTTTCAGTACAGTGCATTGAGGTAAAATTCAATATTCTTAGGTTGCATTTCAGCAAATAAGATATGTGTAGATTTATTTTATTTTACTGAAAGTGTGAAGCCTGCATAAATATGAATATTTTTTGCATGTGAACATTTACAAAACCATGGATGGGATTCAGTATTTTATATTATTGAAGTGTGATGCATCTACTTTGAATTTGCAGTTATCTCATCAAGCTACATAGGCGCTGTGCAGTGGGAAAGTACATTGTTTGCATTTGTTTAAACAGTTACATTGATAATTAGTCCATCCATCCATCCTCAACCCCTTTTCGCACATGGGGGCGGGGTGTCACTTCAACAGTGACAATCATTGTGAGCCAAGGTTTATACCGCCAGGTGGCTAGCCCTGCCGCGGACATTGATAATTAGCCATTCATTGATGATTTGTATACTACAGTGCTGTATGACTGTGATGATCATGTAAATGTACACTAGAAGGTATCTTTGCCCCTAGTTTCGAGAAATAATTAATTAATGAAACATGATAATGCTGAATGAACGAATTACTTAAGTTAATACACTCTCTGAAGAACAGGTTGTGCGTGTTACTGGAAGGTATGCAATACTCTGTAAGTTTGTGTATTTTTGGAAAAATTCTGGATACGCCTATTATTTAACTTGTAATGCTCACTCCTTTACTTGCCATAAAATCTGTGTCATTGAGCAAAACCGTCAAGTAAATTCAGAAATGGTTGACAAGTTTTATAAACATGTTATTAATCGACACACTTTCTCACCTCTGTCGGTACACTAATGTGGAACCGCCTACTGACTAGAACTGATGCATTTGTGGTGCAATCACACTTAGATTGAGAGGTGCTGTACCAATGCCGAGCGCTGTGTCAACGAGTATATCCGGAAAAGTAGGTCCCTGGCACAACGTAAGGGAATTCTGTGATCTCTTGCAGTGTGCTAAGTATCAAGCAGTTGACACAGTTTGTTTTTTTTGGGCTGATTAGTCAACCTAATACATGAAGCTGGAAGATGATGCGGGGATTGCTGATAGGGTTCTTTCATACGAAAATCTGGTGCATGCAGTTGCTGGAGCTGCGGTGAGTGTGGAATGGTGTGGGCCATTAAGTGCATAGCTGTCTGAAACATAGCGTAACACTTTCATATTTTTTACTTACATATTTTTTTGTGGGGTCGGAGATAGTGGTGTCGGAAGATGACGGTTACCTTTATGTTCCTTGAATTGTGTGTGGGTTGCACAGAGGCAGCCAGTGGACATGTCGGTCTCAACACATGCAAGGCTTTCTTGTGTAAAACTTTTCTGCAGTTTAGACTGTGATAGCTCGTTGATGTGGTCTGACATAACATTTTCCTCTCCTCGTTTATTCCTTGTTACGGTTTTGAGTCGGAGCTCCTAAGAGTTTAACTTTAGGAGGACAATTTGACAATTGTGGCATTTTTTTTACAGTTGTCATGCTGCTATTGAAATGAATGAATCCTTTAGAAATGCAGTATCCTTATATTACTGGGCTAACGGTGAACGTGAAACTCCAGTCTGTTATCAGTGCATCTAAAGCCAAACCGTGACTGAACCGTTTGTACTACTGTTCGCTCCCACCCTCGGTTATAAATGAAAACGGTATTTTTAAAATAATTTCACTGTAAATTTTTGTATTTTGTCTAAGTTATACAGTAGTAAGCCAATGTGTGCAGTTGAGTTAAGGATGCAGAAATTGTTTTGTATTAATCTCATAACAAGTACAAACCATTTTGATTCACTGAGTATGTTACACAGGTAAGCACAATACAAAGAAGTTATGTACCTGCCATAACGCGTTCCATGTTAGCTGTCTTCATCTCGCCTTCTTTCTTGCTGGTTGGGATCGGAGCCAATCCTCTGCTCTGACTCTGCCATCTTCTATAGCTCGAGTGCTGTTTACTGGCTCTAAGCTACCCCTTATCCCATGATGCCTAGCGATAGCTACCCAGATCTCGTTTGAAATAGCTAACTCCAGACATAGCCAGAGAATAAACCTGTCCAAATAAAAAGGCTGAGCATACCTGTCGTATTCTCTAAGTCAGTAGAGGAAACGATCCAGAGAACACTCAGCCAGTGAAATCGGAATTCCTCTCGGTCCAATAGGACAGGGGGACGGAGAGTGGGACGCAAGAAAGAAGGTGAGATGAAGACAACTAACATGGAACGTTATGGTAGGTACATAACTTTTTTTATGTTATGCTGTCTATCTCGCCTTCGTTCTTGCTGGTTGGGACAGCGTCCCATCCCTAGCACCTATAATCCTGGGCGACTCTTCAGAATAGTGGAACCAAAGGCAGCTCTGCTCCTGGAGACCATATCTAGCTTGTAATGAGAAATAAAGGTATGAGGATTTGCCCACGTAACAGCTGCACAGATAGAATCCAAGGGCAATCTAGATTGGAAGGCTACAGAGGTGGCCAAGGCCCTAGTAGAATGACCTTTCGGTTTAATAGGTAACTCTTTGTTTCTTAATTGATAAATGAAAGTAATAGTGTGAAACAACCACCTGGATAAGGTCACCTTGTTTGCTTAGAGCATAAGAAAGGAAAAGTTGGTCTGACTTCCTTATCTCCTTAGTCTGTGCAGGTAAAAACGCAATTGTCTATGAACGTCCAATTGGTGTAATTTGTACTCTGCTTTGTTGGTGTGGTTAGGGAAAAACACAGGAAGGTCTATAGATTGGTTCAAATTATTTTCTGAGCAGACTTTTGGAAGAAACTAAGGATTAGTCCTCAGAGCAACCCTGTCCTTATGAAAAACCAAATATGGAGGACGAACACATAGTGCCTGAAGTTCAGAGAAGCGTCTGGCTGAAGTAATGGCTACCAGAAAGAGTGTCTTCCAAGATAGAAACTTAATGGAGCAGAACACTGCTGGTTTAACAGGGGGCAGAGTTAAGGAAGTTAGTACCAAATTAAGGTCCCAAGGAGAAGGGGGATCTCTCACTGGAGGCCTAAGGAGAGTGGTCCCTTTCAAAAAGGCTTTACAGAGCTTGTGAGACATAATGTTTGAATTTGATAAACCAACATGAAAGTTAGAAATGGCCGCTAATTGAACCCTAATTGTAGCAGAAGCGGACCCAGAATTAAAAAGTTGTGCTAGGAATTCCAGAATTTCGTGGACTGGGGCTGAAAAGGGATCTACGTTCCTAGCCTCTGCCCAACAAGAAAAACGTTTCCATTTACTAGCATAAGTTTCTGGTTGTGGACTTGTGAGCGGAGACAATAATCTCGCACGCAGCCGAGGCAATGCTGGGAAGCCTGGTTAAGGTTGGAAATGGAGCAACCAAGCTGTGAGCTGGAAAGATTGGAGGGATTGATGCAACCCGCCTGATTGATGAATTAGTAAGTCTGGAATCGGATCCAGAGTCCAAGGCTGATCGAGAAGGTAATGGTGCAGGAATGGGAACCATATCTGTCGAGGCCAGTGGGGGCAATGAGGATCATTTTGCAACCCAACGTTATTGCTTTCTGTATGAGTTTTGGAATCGGGGGAAACGGAAGAAATGCATAAAGAAGTCCCTGAGGCCAATCGTGGACTAGAGCGTCTCTGGGTGAGTGACCTGGAAGCGGAAGAAGGGAGAAGTAGTTGCTGCATTTGCTGTTAAAGGGGGGGTGGCAAAGTGGTCGCAGCAAGGCTGTCCCCATTTGTGGAAAATAAGATCCGCAACTTCCTGATTCAGAGACCACTCGTGAGGCATGAGGATAGCTGTGCTGAGCCTGTCCGCTATGATGTTGGATCTCCCAGGGATGTGCGTCACAATCAGAAAACGTTGGGAGGAAATTGCCCACTGCCACAGTCTGAGTGCTTCTCGACACAGGGGGTAGGACCTGGTTCCGCCCTGCTTGTTGATGTACCACACCACTGACATGTTGTCTGTTTGAATTGCAATGGTCCCAGAAGGAAGAGAGTCCTGAAGGGCTTGCAACCCTAGGAGCACGGCTCTCATTTCTAGGACGTTTATGTGCAGATGGTACTCGTGAGGCTGCCAAGTGCCTTGGACTGTCCTGCCCTGATAATGCCCCCGCCACCCTATCAGGGAGGCGTCTGTGGTCACTGTGGCTACCGGAGGGGGCTGAATGAAGGGTCTGCCCTGAGTCACGAGTGGGGAGACCATCCACCGGGAAAGGTGCCTTTTGCATGCTTCCGTAATCATGATCATGTGAGACATGGGCAGCTGTTGGAAAGACCACTGTGTGAATAGAAGCCACTGAAGGTTCCTCATGAAAGCGGGACAGTGGGATTAAAAGAATGGCTGCTGCAATGGAACACAGAGTTTGAAGGACGAACCTGACTTGGATTCTTTTGCTCTGCATTAGAATTTGTACTTGCTGATGAATTGTAGACACCCTGTCTAGAGGTAGTCTTGCGAACATGTTCCTTGTGTTTGTCTGCTCCTATGTAGATGATAGATTGACAGGGCAACAAGGCAGATTTTTCAAAGTTTATTGTAATGCCTAGCTGGGAGCAGATTGTGATTGTGTAGTCCCTGGCCTGTAGAAGTTGATGCCTGGTAGTAGCAGTGAGGAGCCAGTCATCCAGATATGGAAACACCTGGAATCCTTGACGTCTCAGGTGAGCCGTGACCACTGCCATACATTTGGTGAACACCCCGAGGGCTCTGGTGAGACCAAAGGGCAGAGCTCTGAACTGGTAATGACTGGCTCCCAGCTGGAAGCGAAGAAATCTCCTGGAGCACCTGTCCATCTTGATATGGTAGTACGCGTCCTGAAGATCTATCGAGTACATCCAATTGCCCTGACCCAGAAAGGGTAGAATGGACTGTAGTGTGACCATCCAAAACTTTGTTCTTTGTACAGACCTGTTTGTCTGCTGAGATCCAGAACTGGTCTCCAGTCCCCTGCCTTTTTTGGTACCAAAAAGAACCTTGAGTAAGTTCCGGATCCGTGCTGGTCTGCCGGGACTTCCTGGATGACACTTTTTTTTTTCTAGCAGTTTTGAAACTTCTATGACTGCTTGGTCCTTCAGATTCAGTGGAACATCTGGAAGGTATTTCCTTGACTGTAAGGGGGTTGACAGAAGGGAATTTTGTAACCTCCGGATATAATGGACCGAACCCATCTGTCTTGCATTAAATTTTGCCAGGCTTTTGGGTACAGTGAAAGTCTTCCCCCAACTGCCTCGAGAGGTGAGCAGCCGGGCAACCCTTCAGGGATGCTGAAAGGGCTCATCAGAGAAAGATTCTCTGTTGCCCTGGTTCTGCGGACCCCCTCTGCCACGAGGGCGGCGTCTCTTGTTATTGTTTCCCCCTCTGACCTGGAGGAAAAATTGGTACGTGTGTTTGGCAAGGCTCCTTGGGATTTTTGGAACCACATTTTGCCACTCTTCTGACCTTTGGGGTATGGTCTAGAAGGGGTGGAAAAACGGACTTCCCACGGCAGAGAGAGTCTTGCCTTCTTGCTCACAACTAGTCAAAGTGTCTTTCACCTGTGGTCCAAAAAGAAAGGAACCATCAAAGGGGGTGTTGGTGAATGACGCTCGAAAGAGTTTCGCAAAATTGCACAGCCGCATCCATGCATGCCTCCTACGGGCCACATTCGTACCTGCGGCTCTACTCGCACCATCGGCTGCATAGGAAATGAGCCTCATGGAGGAGTTGACTACAGAATTAAGAGTCGCCAGCTGGGAAGCTACTTTAGCTTGAGCCCCCCTCAGCTGATGGATCTTGAAGGGTATCTTCAAGCTCTTTAAGGAGATCCCTCTGAAGCCGGGTAAAATGGCATAAGTAGTTCAGTGACCTCATAGAGAAGGTCACTGAAGCAAACATTCACTTCATGTATCTGTCCATAGTCCTAGACTCCTTGTTAGGAGGATGGACAGACTAAGAGTTCTCCGCTAACTCTTTTTTGGTGGCTGCTACTACCACCATGGCATCAACAGGGATACCTTTGGTAAGGAACTGTTTATCATGGAGTGCTGTGATAAACTTGCCAGGTCTCCTCGGAGTTGGTTTCATTGTATCCGGAGCTGACCAAGCCTTTCGAGCCACCACTGCCATAAGTGGATCGAAAGGCAGAGAAACCCAGGAGGTGGAAGGTCGGGAACTGAACGCATCCAGAAATACAGACTCCTCCTCTGTAGGGGCTAGGGGATTCCAGTTCCCCCTCTGCTTAAGCATTTCTAGGATGTCCGAGAAGGAAACATCTTCAGAGGGGGATCGCGGGGACCCTTCTGAATTATCGTCTGTATCAGAAGTGACGGACTCAGGGGAGTCAATGTGCTTCCTCTTGCACTACTTCTTACGAGAGGGCTCCTCTGAATGATCAGGGGAGGCCCTAGAAGAAGAGGAAACACCCAGTGGGTTGTCCTGGAGCGCCGGTTCCCTACACTTGGGGTCTGGAGGAGGAGCAGAGGTTGGCACAGGCACTACAGGGGACGAAGCCAGTGGGGCTGATAGTGGAGCTGACTTAGTGGCCAGCACACTCCTCATGACATCGAAGGCGTCTCTGCCATGATGCAGAGAAAGCTCCGGTTCTGAGGAAATCGGAATCTTTCTCCGCACCGAGGGAGACGGCTCCGAGGCCAGTGTAAGAGCCGAGCTCCCCTGCACCGAAGCTCCAAGAGGGAGAACTGGGTCGGACAAGGGTCCGATGCCACTCGCCCCCTCGGAGCCGACGAGGGAGCCCCAGCGCCCAGATCCCTCGATGGACGGCATCGAGGGTATCGGAGCTGACGGAACCAGATATAGCGTTATCGGAGCAGACGGTTCCACTACTCGAACCCCAACGAACTCCGGCTCCGAACTCAATGGAGTCTGAGGAGGAACATCAGTAGAAGTGGACAGAGCCGACACCTGTTGAAGGCTGGACAACATCTTGGCAAGTGCCTGCGATTTTAGCAACCTACTGTCCACTCTCTCCGCATCGTGATCCGACAGCCTGGAGGACCGAGAGGAGTGAGAAGATCTGTGACTGCGCTTGCTCTGCTGCAGGGGAGACCGAGGAGCCAAATGAATCGATTCCAAGGAAGGGGACCTTTGCCTCTTGTGGTTCTGCGATGGCTCCGAAGATCCTGATGGAGCCTTTGGGGAGATGGTCTTATCGGTACCAGCTGGAACCGAAGTAGAAGGTGGAATCTGAACCAAGGACGGCTTGGAAGATTTAGGGGATTTCACAGGCTGAGTCTTGGCCGGTGAATCCTGGGGCTTTAAAAGACCCCTAAGAATAAGCTTATTCTTGCGCTCCTGCAGAACTCTTGGGCTAAATGCATGGCAGATACAAGAGTCCTGCAGGTGCACGGCGCCTAAACAGTAGACGCAAGAAGTGTGCCCATCTGTCAGAGACATTTTCTGACAGCATGAGTCACACTTTTTGAACCCAGAGATTTTTGATTTTTTTGACATCCTGAAAAAAGAACACTAGCAATACAACAACAAAAGCTGTCAAGCAAATACAGTCTACGCAAAAACACACTATACTAGCAGACTAAAACTAAAGTGTTTTTTTTTTTTTAAGATAGGAAAGCCTCTAACTTAAACGGCTAGCCTATGAAAGAAAGGTAGAAGGAAAGCCTCCAACCTAAATGGCTAATCCTGACAAGAAGAGGATAAGGGGGGGAGAACTCTCTAAGATAAACGAGTTCTACAAGGAAGGGGTGGAAAGCTACAATAAAACACTAGTAACAGAAAAAAACAAGACAAAGTTAACAATAAACCAGAAAGAGGACTATTTCTAAGGTAAGAAAGTTCTATAAAAAAACTTTATATGAGCCTGAGCTAGAAAAATGACACCTTGCAGGTGAAGCGGCAAACGAGATCTGGGTAGCTATCGCTAGTCATCATGGGATGCCAGTAAACAGCTCTCGAGCTATAGAAGATGGCAGAGTCGGAGCAGAGGATCGGCTCCAATCCCAGCCAGCAAGAACGAAGGCGAGAGAGGCAACTTAACATTAGATGTTATGTTGTCCCATATCGCCTTCATTCTGTGCCGACTCGGCCGTATACTAAAGCTCGAGATCTTCTACTGGCTCGAGGCTATAACCTAACCCATGGTGCTTAGTGGCTGTTCCCCAGATCTCATTTGCTGCTTGAAGCTTCGAGATTGTCTTTGCTGGCTCAGGCTAGTAAAATTTACTATTATACACTGTTTTTTGGGTAATTTTCCTAAAACTTAATACCTCTTCTTAGATTACCTTTCCCAGTTACAGTATAGTGCCTTTTTGTGTGTTTGTAGTATTCTTGGATGTATTTGACTTGCAGCTGTCCTTTGGGCCTTGTTTCTCTCTTCCCCTTATCTAGTTATAGAATCTGTTTCAGTTAGAGGATTCTTTCACCTTCTTTCCTCCCTTAAGGAGTCACCGTTTAAATTAGAGGTGTCTCCTCAGGTTGGAGGAGATTGTCGTTTAGTTTAGAGACTTCTCCTCCTCCCTATCTTTCTCATTTTTTCTTGTTTAAAAAAAAAAGCCTTTTCCATCTATCTTTTTATAGTAGTTAAAAATTTACTGTTGTGTTAATTTCTTTTCAGGTAAACATGTCTAAAGAATCTGTTAAGAAGCACAGACCATCTGTATTTAGAAAGTGCGATTCATGCACTCAGAAAATGTCTGTAACAGACGGACACACAAGTTGTTTACTGTCTAGGACTAGTTTATCTCCAAGACTCCTGCTCCATTTGTCATAGCTTCAGTGCAAGGGTCTTACAGGAGAGGAAAAATAAGCTCATTTTAAGGGGCTTGTTGAAAGTTAAGGTAATCGGACCTCTAAACTGGGTAAGTCTAAAAAGGCTGCTTTGTTGGCTCCTGTGTCTGAGCCGTCAAGCAGTTTCAAAGATCCAGCATCCTCTGATCTGAAAGTTATCAGTTCTGACAAATCTGGTCTTCCCTCAGTTCCATCTGTCTCTTCAGAACAGTTGCGGAGCCGAAAAGGAGTCTGTCACCATCCTTGGAACTTGTTCATTCGGTGCCGCAGTCTCCTTTGTTGCAGTCTGTGGCAGGTAGCCACAAATCGTCAAGCCATTCCTCTCAGTCCTCCAGATTATCGGACAGTGATGTGGAGCTGGTCGTGAAGAGGTTGCTCTGGACCCGGGCCTTAGCAGAAATTCTCTTGAGCCTAGCCCATTGGATCTTGGAGCAAACAACTGTACCTCAGATAACTTCGATTCCTCCTTCCACCCGGACGAGTTCGGAACCAGAGAGTATGGAAGTTGTGCTGGAACCAGCAGAGCCAACAATCGCTCCTGATGTCACAGCTCAGATCTAGTCAGTGTTGTCTTCCATCAAGGGCTCTGGGGGTCGACACTCCCTGGTTGGCTCCGGGGGGGGACGACGACTCCCACTCTGCTCTTCTGCTCGAGGTGAGTTCGGCTCCCACTTCAGCCTCAGAGCCACCCTCCTCAGTGCCGGAGAGATCTTCCGGCCTCTCGGGACCGGAGTCTCTGTAGGCCCAGGATTGTGGTGCCTTTGAGGTGATGCAGAGTGCATTCTCCACTCAGTCTGCTCCACCTTCAGCTGCAGCCTCTCCCTTCCCCAAAAAGGGCCAGTGTCTACTCTTGGGGGTGATGGAGTAATGATGAAGAGGTGGAGAGTCAGTGCCCCAGGAAACCTCAATGGATGGAACCTCCTCTTCCGATAACTCCCCGGAACATTCCCCCCCGAGAAGGTCCCTCAGAAGAGACCGTGTAAGAGGAAGCACATAGACTCTCCTGAGTCTGTCACTTCTGATAATGACTTGGAGGATTCAGAAGTGTCCTCACGGTACTGACTTGGAGGATTCAGAAGTGTCCCCACGGTCGCCCTCTGAGGATGTTTCTTTTTCAGACATCCTGGAGATCCTTAAGCAGAGGGGCGGCTGGAAGTCCCTTTCCCCTTCTGAAGATGAGTTGGTATACCTGGAGGCATTTGGCTCTCGCCCCTCCAATTCTTGGCTGTCTCCACCTTTCGACCCTCTCCTGGGTGTAGTGAGTCGAAAGGTGTGGGACTCTCCAGAATCACTGGACCCCATTCCCTGGAGGCCAAATAAATTTATTACAGCCCCAGAGGACAGACAGTATCTAAGGGGATTCCAGTAGATGCGATTGTGGTAGCTGTGGCCACAAAGGAGGAGTTAGCTGAAATTTCTGCATCTGTCCATCCACCGAATAAGGAGTCTCATATGATGGACAAGTACAGGAAGCGTACTTTCTCTTCAACCGCCTTTACCTTGCGGTCTGAATTATTTATCACATTTCACCCGACTTCAGAGGATCTCCTAAAAGAGTTCGGAGATGCCCTACTAGGTGTTATACCCCAGGATTTATCAGATAAGATTAATTCTCAGCTTGCAACCTTAACCTCCATCACTAACTCCTCCATGTGCCTCATTTCCTATGCAGCTGATGGAGCGAGCAGGGCAGCAGGCACAGGAATAGCTCTTCGCAGACATTCCTGGATGCGCCTTTGCGAGTTTGCTGAACTCTTCAGATTTTCCTTCATTGACGCCTCCTTTGATGGCTCGTCCTTGTTCAGGCCGAAAGTGAAAGAGACTCTCACCTGGAGCCAACAAGATGATAAGACTCTCTGTCTGCCGTCTGAGTACTCTAAAGGTCAGAAGAGTGGAAAGATGTGGTTCTGGAAGTCCGAAGGAGCCTTGTATGACGCTCGTGGTGATCCTTCCCCCAGGGACAGAGGGGAAATAATGGGAAGATGCTATCCACATGGCAGAGGGGGGTCTGCAGAACCAGGGCGACAGAGATACTTTCTCTGGTCGGCCCTTCCAGTGCTCCTGAAAGGAGGCCTGAATTTCCACCTCTGGTGACAGTCAGGGAGAGGCTATCGCTGTACCCAGAAACCTGGCTGAATTTGACTCGAGACAAATGGATACAGTCCATTATATCCAGGGGTTACAACATTCCTTTTCACTGTTCACCTTGTCCGTCAAAGTTTATCCCAAACATTCCACCTGGTCAAAGGGATCAAGCAACACTAGAAATTCAAACATTGCTAGAAAAGAGTCATCCAAGAAGTCCCCGCAGACCAGCTTGGATCAGGAGTTTACTCAATGTTCTTTTTAGTTCCAAAAAAGACGGGACTGGAGACCCATATTGGATCTCAGCAGACTAAACAAGTCTGTGAAGAAGTCAAAGTTCCAGATGGTAACACTGCAGTCTATACTCCCTTTTCTGGAATAAGACAATTGGATGTGCTCATTAGATCTTCAGGACGTGTACTACCACATAAAGATGGACAGGCGCTCCAGAAGATTTCTACGCTTCTGGCTGGGAGCAGGTCATTACCAGTTCAGAGCTCTGTCCTTTGGACTTGCCACAGCCCCCAGAGTGTCTACCAAAATGCATGGCAGTAGTCATGGCTCATCTGAGATGTCAAGGATTCCAGGTGTTTCCATACTTAGACGACTGGCTCCTAACTTCCACCACTAAGCAGCTACTAATCAAAGCCAGGGATTACACCATCCATTTATTCTCAAAACTAGGCATTACTATAAATGCAGAAAAATCTGCCTTGTTGCCATCACAGCATGTTACCTTTATAGGTGCAGATTTAAACACAAACGACATGTTGGCAAAACTGCCTCAAGAAAGGATTCAAACGTTATGCAATCAAGTGCTTATCTTGCTCAACAAGAAAAAAGTACAGACAAGATTTGCCCTCTAAGGTCCTAGGCTCTATGGCAGCGGCAATAACTCTAGTTCCCCTGGCACGACTTCACATGCGAATATTACAGTGGCTACTCTTCGCTCAATGGTCCATACAGGAGTTACACATGTCTCACAAGGTTCTCATTACAGACTCCTGTAAGAGGGATCTGCTTTGGTGGATCCACTCTACCCAGTAACAATGGGCAGACCATTTGTACTTCTCCATCTTGTCGCTACAGTAACCACGGATGCATCCCAGATAGGGTTGGGGGGCATTATCTGGGACAGATGGTCCAAGGGGTTTGGAAAGACCACAAGTATCATTTGTACATCAATGTCCTATAGATGAGGGCGGTGTTTCTGGCATTGCAAGCATTTCAGAACCCTCTTCCCACGGGGACCATTGCAATTCAGATAGACAATATGTCGGTGGTATAGTACATCAACAAACAGGGGGGAACCAGATCCTACCCCCTATGTCGAGAGGCCCAGAGAGTTTGGCAATGGGTGATATCTTCTCAACGTTTTCTGACTGTTAAGCAGACAGGTTAAGCAGAGCGATTCTCATGCCTCACGAGTGGTCCCTGAATCAGGAAGTTGCGATTTTTCGCAAATGGGGCCAGCCTTGCTGTGACCTTTTTGCCACTCCCTTCATTGCCAAATGCAGCAACTACTTTGCCCTCATTTCCCCCTCTGGGAGAGTCACCAAGGGATGCACTTGTCCACAATTGGCCCCCAGGACTTCTTTGTTTTTTCCCCCATTTCCTTTGATTCCAAAAGTTATTCAAAAAGTCAAGTCGTTGACTTGCAGGTTAATTCTCATTGCTCCATACTGGCCTCATCAGATATGGTTCCCTTTCCTTTGGCTCCACCTTCAGGAGGACCCATGGATCCTGGACCCAGTGCCGGATCTTCTGACGCATCAGTCAGGAATGCTCCAGGCTGCCCTTCAGAGCCTCCAGCTGACAGCTTGGTTTCTCCACTTCCAATCATAGCCGGGCTTCCAGAATTATCCCCGGCAGTGCACCACATTTTGGTATCTTCACACAAAAAGACAGCTAGGAAACTTTATGCGAGCAAATGGAAGAGGTTCTCTTGTTGGGCGGACAAGAAACACATAGTTCCCTTTACAGCTTCTGTACCTGAAATTTTAGAATTCCTGACACAAATTTTTAATCAAGGAGCAGTGGCTGCCACTATTCGAGTTCATCTAGCTGCTCTATCCAGTTATCATGTGGGGGAACTCGGATCCAATGTAATGTCCCACCATGGGATCTAAATTTTAGTATTATCTGCGTTGATTCTTCCCCCTTTCGAACCAGCATCCTCTTGCTCTTTAAAATTTTTTATCCTGGAAAGCTCTCTTTCTGACAGCAGTTACCTCGGCTAAGAGGGTTTCAGAGTTGCAGGCCTTATCTATCCGTCCTCCCTATTTGATCTTCCACAATGGTAGTTTCCCTCAGAACAAATCCCTCCTTTTTACCAAAAGTCTGTTCTGAAACAAATTTAAACCAATCTGTAGAATTGCCTGTGTTCTTTCCTAATTATAGCAACAAGGCAGAATATAAGCTTCACCAATTGGATGTACATAGACAACTGCATTTTTATTTACACAGGATGAAAGAGTTCAGAAAGTCAAATCAATTGTTTGTGTCCTATTCAGAAACAAAAAAAAGGGCCAGGCAGTCTCAAAAGTTACTTTGTCCAAATGGCTTACTGAGATTATCAAATATGCTTATCACTCTCGTAATAAAGAACCGCCAGAGAAACTGAAAGGACATTCAACTAGAGCAGTGTCTACTTCCATTGCCTTTCAATCCAGAGTTCCATTGGATTTGATTTGTGCTGCTGCTACATGGGTTAATCCTCACACCTTCATCTCTCATTACAAAGTAGATGTGGCCTCCCGGAACAGGGCATCCCTTGGTTCCACTGTCCTGAAGAGTTTATTTCCTTGAGCCACCTAAGAGAAAAGGTGCTGGGGACTCTGTCCCAACCAGCAAGAATGAAGGTGAGATGGGACAAAACATAAAGAAGTTATGTAACAAAAACAAATGTTGACACCAACAGTCACAGGAATAGAGCCCAAGTTGTGTAATCCACACGATTTTATTAACAACTCACGTTTCCACAGTAAAACAAAAGCCGGTAAAGATATCCACACACTGCTTGTAGCAATTCAGTTCTCCGAGTTAAACGTCTACTAGTTCATGTCAGTCTGCTTTTTGGTTTGGAGACCTGGACAGATAACCAGAGTGTGTGGATTATATTTTGTATCCTGTGTTTGGTTTGGGAACTTGAACTGCATCTATCCCGGCTTTCACAAACTGGCGCTTCACTTCGGAGAGGTGCACCGCTAATTACAATGTGCAGTATTTAACTTTTACCTGCTTTTACCAGTCGATTCTCTGGCGTGGAAACCTGAACTGATTTTCCTTGGCTATGCCAGCTTGCTTTCTGGCTTGCTGACTTGGAGATCAGAACTGATTACCTTAGTGAGTGAACATTCTTACACTTTGTGGTTAATTTAAAGTTCTGAACTGCATCTATTTCAGCTATTGTCAGCCTGTGCTTTAACTCGGAGAACTGAATTGCTACAAGCAGTGTGTGGATATCTTTACTGGCTTTTGTTTTACAGTGGAAACGTGAGTTGTTAATAAAGTCGTGTGGATTACACAACTTGGGCTCTATTCCTGTGGCTGTTGGTGTCAACATTTGTTTTTGTTACAAGTTTGGTGCAGCCTCACACTTTCTCATAAAGAAGTTATGTATTCACCATAATGTTCCATGTTTGTTGTCCAGTATCTTGCCTTCAGCCTTGCGTTCCACCCAACCATCCCCCTCCTGGAGGATCTAGAGAAATTTTACTAATTGGCAAATATGGTCTGATTCCCATCTTCCCTTTCTTTTACTTTTATGACCAATATATTTCATATAATTTCTCTTTCTGGATATTAGACATATAGGGAGCTCTCTCCCTCAAACGAGCTCTGAGGAACAGTTGCTAAGCACCATGGGATAGGTTATAGCCCCGAGCCAGTAGAAACTTTTTCCATTAAGTTCCATTATGACTTTTATTTATTGCTTTGCATAAATAAGGACGTGTTTGATATGCACGGCTAACTTTATTGTGCATATAGGATAAGATTCAGAAAAATTGAGTAACGTGTCTTGTTGGTGACTGTCTAGACCCCCCCCCCCAAGTAATTTTCATGAATTAATTAAGCAGTAAATCCCAACTAGTTGTGGGTATCCCTGGAGGGGCTCATGACAAACCATGTCAACTGTGGGTTAATCCACTATTACCCGCTCTGAGTCATGGTGTTACTGCAAAAACAAAAGATACAAATTCCAAGTAGAAACGCTCAGTTTATTAACACCATAAGATATCTACTGTATCATGTGGTGTTAATAAACTCAGCGTTGCTACTTGTTGGAATTTGTATCTTTTGTATTTTCTGGTTTTCCTTGTGGTCACCTGTAGGTAACTTGCATCTTCAGTTATTGCTTAAACGCCAGCTTTTTCCTAGTTAATGGTTCAGAGAGAATGGTGAGAATGACGAAAAGTGCTTGATGTTGTTTCCTAGTTAATGGTTCAGAGAGAATGGTGAGAATGACGAAAAGTGCTTGATGTTGTTTCCTAGTTAATGGTTCAGAGAGAATGGCGAGAGTGACGAAAAGTGCTTGATGTTGTTTCCTAGTTAATGGTTCAGAGAGAATGGTGAGAGTGACGAAAAGTGCTTGATGTTGTTTGGGCAATGATAAAAAAAACAAAAACAAAAAACCTTTATAATGCTGCGGATTCTCATTTCATCAAAATGTTTTATCAGTGTCCAATTTTGGTAAGATAAGTGGATGTATACATGTGAGTGTGTGTGGAGAGGAGGGTTATGTATGCCTGTAAAGGGAACTTCTTGTTTTGTTGAGGCTACTGTCAGTAAATGCCTGCAGCTTGAAGTTCCATGATTAAAAGCCATTGGATATAAAACTTGTGTATCAAAGTGAGCATTTTTCCTTTAAAAAAAAAAAAGTGTTAGTAACTAGCACAGTTTTTTGTGAACTTGCAAACATACCAGTACTTTGACAACTGTGAAGTTAGCGTATATATATATATATATATATATATATATATATATATATATATATATATATATATATATATATATATATTGCACATGTGGCTATGTCAAATGCTCACTTATGCAGTGATTTTCAAGATGGCCCAATAAAATACATTACTTGTTTGTTTGCTTGCTGCTTTTGTTGATCGTGTATAGTGGAGACCCAGGGAGAAAAGCTCCAAAACATAGAGACAAAAATAAAAATTGAGCACAGCTGTAGAGCAGGCAGACAGTGGAGTTAAGTGGAATATGTGGATTACAGCATGAGTATACATAAAGAACACAATGTACAGTAGTTTGTTAGCTTCATGTTGCACAGGACAGGTATACAACACAGAGGTAAGAACAAAAGTCAAGTTGCCTTAACTTGGTTTTAAATACTTTGTGTATTTGTTTTAGATTTTTTTTTTTTTTTTTTTTTTTTTTGTAACAGAGTTTTGATACGTAGGTGGAGTCTTCAGATAGATTTGCATCTTAGCAGCATAAGTTTTTCAGTTGCATGTAGCAACTCTAGGTGTAAATACAGCTGTAGGATGTTATTTAGAGGGGACAGTTTTTTAGTGCAGAGCCTTACTTGGCTCATCTATCATTTGGTACCAGCCCCTGTTCTGGTGATTTTCTTCTATTATGAGTTGACGAGGGGGGAAAATGTTTCTCAAATCTGTCTGGCTGATGCTGCTAGAGCAAGCCAGGTCACTGTGCTCCTCAATATGAGGAACAAAAAAGTATGGGAAGGCTCCTCACTTCTGGAGCAAATGAGTGAGCTAGGTCCCTTTCCCTTGCTACATTCCTCACATGCTCTAGGAGAAAAAAGGAGGGAATTGTATTAATATTTGCAGCCTTATTTTAACCTGTTTTAAGTTTTGACAGTAATGTTTTTGTTTTTTCAGCTTTTCCCGGTTAGGGGTCGCCACAGTGGAACTCTAGTCCGCTAATGATTGGCAGTAGATTTTTATGGTGCCGAGTTGCCAGCCCGATGCCCAACCTTCAGCGAAGGCACTCCCATTCACACGTCTTTCAGAGGCCACTCGACCGCGAGGAGGGCATGCAGACTCCACACAGAAGGCACTCCAGCCATAACTTGAACAGGAGAACCTCTTCCTGTGAGGCAACAACACTACCGCTGTAGAACATAAAGTCTCCGGCACAATAAAGGTTTTCCTTGTATCAGTAAAGGCAGGCAGACCACTCGAGGAAAAAGCAAACAGTTTTATTCCGTAAATTCACATCCACGAACAAAGACAAAAACAGAAGCAGAGGTCGATTAAGCGCTTTCGTCTCCTATTACGGAGACTTCATCAGAATAACCTTTACATCTCGACCATTGGTTTTATGTATTCATTAATTTTCATTAATTGGCAATCATTGAATTAGCGCCATTTCCTTTAAAGCCATAGCACCACACAAAACACTGAGTTCTACTATTTGGGAATGTCGGATCGTTTTTGAAAAAACACCATGTTAAATGCTAAATATTTGATTGATATATAGACATTCCTAAAACTAACAAACAATAAAATGTTAAAATGCTAAAAATCACAGAGTGTGGCTGAAGAGGAAGCTTACATTATTTTTAAAAATACATATCCTAAATCCTGTTGTTAAAGTGTTTACATTCTTGTGTGTATATTCTTGTATGTGTCCTTAAAACACTTTTTCAAAGGACCTATTACTAAAATTCTAGGATTTCATGTTCATAAACCCAAACATAAGTCTGTCAAAACAGTGTAAACCCAAACATAAGTCTGTCAAAACAGTATATACAGTCTAAAACTCACCACGAACCACACAATACCAAGTGTACCTTAAAAGATATACTTAATAAATATACTTAATAAATATACTTAATAAAGATATACTAGATAAAAATGTACTAGATAAAAATGTACTTGGTAAAAATATCCTTTAAAGATGGGCATATGAGAGTCCTTTATATAGCTAAAGTGTAAACATAAACATAACAAGCCCTATAACCCCACTAAAAAGGAGTGAAGTGAATACTTATGCTCACTTGTTGTCACCATACTATTTAAAACATATGTAACCAAATAATTCAATCCATCTGCATAAATATATGCATAAATATAAATAAATACACATAAATAAATATTTAATATAAGTGAATAAATATCATATATAAATATTTTATAATAAATATTAAATAATAAATCATAAAAATTAAATTATTGATTTATTAAATTATTAAATTGTAATTATTAACCATTATTCAATATTTTGTTATTTTATTTTATTTTATTTTAGGGTCTGCGGCCAATATTTTAAGTGCTGGGACAATGGAGATGTGGTCATTTAAACCTTTATCACAACATGCATCTAATTTTAACTGCCAGATCATTTCTCTGTATTCTACCTTGGTCTCCCAATCACCTCCTCGCTCCAACTGTCCCACCACCTCAAGAACCCAAAATTTGAAGTCAGCTTTTTCACATTTCATAGCGTGCCTATATAAAGCATTATTCTCGTTGTGTCTATTAATGTCTCTAGTATGTTCGTATATTCTGTTTTTCAATTTTCTTTCTGTTTTTCCAACATAATAGCTTTCACATTCTTTACAAAATACTAGATAAACCACCCCTTTTGTATAACAACTACTATAATGTTTAGATTTTAATTTGAAAGGAATACTAGATATACTAACTTCCTTGTTCTCATGAATGTAGGAGCATTGGGCACACCTACCACACTTAAAAGTTCCGTGTTTCCTACTGGCACCTTCCACATAAAACCCTTTTCTTTCTATAATGTTTTTTATATTAAAATTTCTTCTAAAACTAAATTTCAAATTGTTCTTAAAAACCTCAGTTCTAGTAGCAACATTTTTAAACATATCCCATATTTCATTCAAACTCCTCTTAAACCAACCCGTACCATAGAAATAAGTTGTAGTTAAATATGGTGTAAATTTTAATTCATCAACAGTCATGACATTACTGTTGTCAACTGAATTCTCAGTGACCACAATTTCCTGGTTTAAAAGCGGCATATATTTTTTAGTATTTCTCCCTAGAACAACATATTCTCTTACTGAGGTAATAAGTTCCATAGGGTACCCCCTTTCTTTAAATAAGCCTTCTAAAAACGTAATTTCTTTCATAAATTCGACGTTGTCTGAAATCATTCTGGCCATCCTAATCATCTGGCCCTTGACTATATTTTTCTTTAACTGTTTTGGGTGGTCACTATTGTAATGCAAATAAGCATTTGAGAAGTGTTCTTTCCTATATATATTGGATTTGTAACGTTTATTTATCCTATCCTTAATAAGCCTAATGTCCAAAAAGTGTGTTTCATCAGTATCAATTTTGTGCGTAAATTTCAAAAATGACGTTGTATTGTTGATATATTCTGTAAACACGTCTATTTCTTGCCTAGTTCCTTTCCATAGGATAAAAATATCGTCCAAAAACCTGTAGTATTCAACTATACGCTGGTTGTATTCAGTATTGAAAATAAACTCCCTTTCCCAGTATAACATAATGGTATTCGCAAATATAGGGGCGCAGGCTGACCCCATGGCCACTCCTTCTTTCTGGTGATAATAATCCCCCTCAAAGTATATAAAATTGTATTTTAAAACAAGTTCCATGTTTAATAAAACATTTCTAAAATCTAATGGTGTAAGCCAATCCACTTCCGATAATATCTTCTCAAACCACTCCATCCCAATATTTTGGGGAATAACAGAAAATAATTCCTTAACATCAATAGTAATAAAAAACACATTTTCCAAATAGGCACATTTTCCTATTTTTCTTAAAAAGTCCCATGAATCCTTTAATATGTGTTTCCATTTGGAGTATATAGGTTTTGTCATGGCATCTACGTATATAGCCATAGGTTGGGTTTTTGATCCTTGAGAGGCAACTATGGGTCTTAAAGGAGGGTCAAGTGTGGATTTGTGTACCTTGGGTATTCCAAAAATACCTGGTATAACAGGTTTTTTGACATTAAAGTAATTATATAATGGTAACTCTATTAAACCAGTTAATAAATTGTCCTCTAACAGTATAAATTTTCTTGTATTGTATATTAATCTCATTTTTAGTAATAAGACTATACTTCTCATCTTTATCCAGTATCTCCTTCATTTTTCTAATATAATCCCAGGTTTCCATCAAAACCACACCCCCTCCCTTGTCCGGCTTCATCACCCTTAACTCCCTGTTGTTACTCAAGTCCTGTAATAATTTTCCTTCTTCTATACTTAGATTATTTTTCTTTGTTATATTAGCCCTATATTCTCTCCTAATTCTATCCATAACACATCGTTCGAAGTTTAAAATTTCATGCTGCAATGGTGGGTTCCAAGTACTATGCCTAACAAACTTGTTTTTATTACAATTATTATTGTTATTATTATTGTTATAATGGTGGGTTCCAAGTACTATGCCTAACAAACTTGTTTTTATTACAGTTATTATTGTTATTATTATTGTTATTAGTATTATTTGTAGATTCATAATTGATGTGCTTAAGGTTTAATTTCCTTGTAAATAATTTAACATCTAACATCAGCTTTTCCACACTAGGCTGTTTAGCCGGCACAAAAGAAAATCCTTTGGTAAATAATTCAAAATGATCTGGTTTAATCTCAATGTCAGTGTAATTAAAGATGTTGAATTTGTTGTGTGAATAAATAATCTGCTTCCCACCATCTGTGTGGTCCGAGGAATTAGATTCACATTGCACCATGTCATAGTCCGTATTGATTAAAAAACCTGTTCATCACCCTTTTTCCTTTCAACAAAATTCTCCCTGATAGTAGCTTGGGCATAGGACTGTTGATTCCTATTTCTTAGTCTCTCAGACCTTCTCACCTCATCTACCATCTCCGGCGGACTCATTCTCCTAGTACCTCCATCTCTATCTAAAGTGGGAAATTCCTCATCCAGAAAACTGTTTCCCCTGTCCTCATACTGCCTATTAATATAGTTATAACTGTTATGTCCATTATACCTCCCCTGATTTGGTTGTGCATATCCACCCTTGTGATGTACATAATCTGAATGTGTAAATCTATCACTTGGTTGTGCCTGTTTACTAAAAGGTCGTTGCTTGTATCTGGGTATATTGGAATTTTTAGTATTAAATTTAAAATTAAAATTTAAATTTTCACTATGCACATAAGCTGTCCCTGCATTGTACTCATTTAGGTCCCTATTGAGTTTTTTTAGCTTCCTTTTGATGTTCGAATTAATATACATATCAATATCATGCAACACTCTGTAATACATGTGTTTGTATTCATCCATAGCAAATAGTAAATCACAACTAATATCAGCCTGCAGCTGATCAATCTCTTTTTTAATATCTTGCATAGTTTTAAAATTGTGTTCCGTCATAGCTTTGATAATAGACAGCCCACAACTGTTTAAAATATCACAAATTTCTTTAAAAAATACTTGGTCCCCATGGACGTTGTTCGGGAACCTGTTCAAATGTAAACCTTTCGGAACAATGTTATCTTTAATGCACAGTTCAAAGTACCAGTTCTCAACGGACAATGATTTGTACTTTAAGTTTTTTAAGCAGCTTACATTTGTCCTTGTAGGAATAGTCATTGTTCCGTTCCCTGTCTCTAGGTATGTCCCTTTCACTTGTATTCCCTTGGAACGTTTTGTTTAACCAAGCACCAAAGTCAATGCCTTTATATATTTCCTCGTACCCATAATCCATGCCCTGAATGTCGCCCGGCTCCGTTGGAAAGTTTGAAGGAACTCTCTGTTGTTTTCTATGGTTGTCAGCCCCATAACCTACTCGCCCATCACGCGTAAAATGCTCGTTCGAGCCGTTGGTAGTCCGTCCACTTCTTGGGTCTTCTTCTATTATGAGTTGACGAGGGGGGAAAATGTTTCTCAAATCTGTCTGGCTGATGCTGCTAGAGCAAGCCAGGTCACTGTGCTCCTCAATATGAGGAACAAAAAAGTCTGGGAAGGCTCCTCACTTCTGGAGCAAATGAGTGAGCTAGGTCCCTTTCCCTTGCTACATTCCTCACATGCTCTAGGAGAAAAAAGGAGGGAATTGTATCAATATTTGCAGCCTTATTTTAACCTGTTTTAAGTTTTGACAGTAATGTTTTTGTTTTTTCAGCTTTTCCTGGTTAGGGGTCGCCACAGCGGAACTCTAGTCCGCTAATGATTGGCAGTAGATTTTTATGGTGCCGAGTTGCCAGCCCGACGCCCAACCTTCAGCGAAGGCACTCCCATTCACACGTCTTTCAGAGGCCACTCGACCGCGAGGAGGGCATGCAGACTCCACACAGAAGGCACTCCAGCCATAACTTGAACAGGAGAACCTCTTCCTGTGAGGCAACAACACTACCGCTGTACCACCGTGGCTTTAAGTTTTGACAGTAATGTACTTGGAAAATTTATGAATGTTGATGAGGAAATATATATATACTGAACTAGAGTAGTCCAGTTTCAGAGTTGCTGATCCCTGGGCTTTGTTTTTAGTTCCTGTTACTGATCCATTGCCTTATTAGGAAGGAGGGAAGTTTCTTTGCTTACCAGTGGGAGTGGGAAGCACTGAGCAGCCTTTTTGTCCGATTTGGTGAAGTTTCAGCCAGAAACTAGTAGTCCATTGGTCGTTTTGGGCCAATTCCTAGCTCCTTTCAGCCCCTTGCTATAAAACATGCTAAACGCGCGTTTTCCAGCTTGTACCAACTCAGCACAGATCCTCGTGGTGGCCTGCAGAGTGATCCAAGCAGCAGAGAGCTAAAAGAGTGACTTTCTACCAGATATAAGTATTTTTTGTGGCTTTCCCACTGTTATTAAGCTAGCGACTGCATTTCGCCTGTTTTACTGCTACTTTAAGTGATTTCTGCATTTTACACTGTTTATTGCACTTTAAGTTGCTAATTGTTGCAAATTGTTTCTGTATGCTACACACTAAAGTGCGCTAGCCGATTTATAGCATTTACTGTCTGTTTTTTTCCTTGTCTCTGTAATAAAACAAAAAAATCTCTTGTTTTCCCGCCTCACTGAACTAGAGTAGTCCAGTTTCAGAGTTGCTGATCCCTGGGCTTTGTTTTTAGTTCCTGTTACTGATCCATTGCCTTATTAGGAAGGAGGGAAGTTTCTTTGCTTACCAGTGGGAGTGGGAAGCACTGAGCAGCCTTTTTGTCCGATTTGGTGAAGTTTCAGCCAGAAACTAGTAGTCCATTGGTCGTTTTGGGCCAATTCCTAGCTCCCTTCAGCCCCTGCTATAAAACACGCTAAACGCGCGTTAGCGGAGTTGCTACTGTTGCACACAAGAGCAGCGGCGGTTAAACAAGGTTAAACTATTCGGGCCATCTAAATTCCACTCTTCAAATTTTCCCTTAGAACTACCTTCCTCGAGCTGTACTGCTGATCTAACCAGCATATCCTATAACTGAAAAGTTCATCTCTACTTGATTCCCAAGTAGACTATTCTCTATCTGTAAAGCCTAGCACTTACTCCTACAGTACTTGCACCTTGATAAAGCACTCTTATTATAGATAGTACCCCAACAGCCAAAAACCCACTTCCCCCGGAGTCCTTTGAAAGTCTCTCTATCTACTACTTCTAGTATGTCGAGGGATCAGTTGCTAGTGTCCTCTCCAGCTCAACTGGTGAACCTGGGAATATTGAGGCAATGTTACAATTGCCTCATGTACACAGACAATCCTCTCCTTCTCCCACAAAACACAAATACATGCGAGAGATGCAACTATACGGCCAAACTGGAGGCTGAGCTCTCTCAACATAGGACTGGCAAGACCAGACAGGAGGAGAAGGTAACCACACACAATACATACCCAGTCGCACATGGTACCATCACAACTTCAAATCATACACATACTCACACAAAGACATACTCGGAGGCTCTGATCAAAAATTTACCAAAACAGCAGAGGCCACCAAAGCAGACACCCAAACAACTACCACCTCACGACCCAACACATGCAACACATAGACCACACAGTCAGTGTCAAACAGTCACAGCCCTTAAGGCCAAACAAAATGCCAGACACACTTGTCATTGGTGATTCCATAGTCAGACACACTGACGTCCTGCTCACCAGACTGAGTAAGGAGAAGGTCACAGTAAGCTGCCTGTCGGGCGCTAGAATCCGCCACATAATGCAAGCACTCAGGTCTCTCAACAGCAGGTACAAGTACGACTCAGTCATTGTCCACGCTGGTGTCAACGACCTGAAACGTACCTCCTTGGACTACATGAAAAGGGACATCGAGGAGCTCTCTGATTATGTAGCCCAGGCAGGTATGACCCTGACCTTGAGCAGTATCCTACCTTCACCTAGAATGATGCCACAATACAGTGATAAGATGATCAGCTTTAACAATTGGCTTAAACTCTGGTGTCATTCAAAGGGGATCCAATGTCTGTCTGCCTGGGATGACATGCTGGACAAGCCACGCTGCTTCAAGGGACGGCTTGCACCTGTCACCCTGGGCTTCCGGATATTGGCAAAGGCTCTTGCCACCCCATAGTGCCTTTTTAGGCAAGGCTCAAATTCTAAACCTACCACCCTAGAACACCAAAAGGAAAAAACTAAGGGTAATGCTGCTCAATGCCAGAAGGCTCAATCTCAAGATGCACGCACTCGAGGCCCTTCTCAATATGGAGAACATCGATGTCTGTGCTGTGACAGAAACCTGGTTCAAGGCTCCTGAGAGCACCCCAGCACTAACAGGTTTCACCTCATATCATGCGTTCCGGCCCCAAAATCCGGACAACACCAAGAAAGGAGGGGGGGGTGTCCATATTCATAAAGGACACCCACACCTCAAGGTTGGTGGCAACGCACGATGCATCGGAGACCATCCAGGTGCAATTAACCATAGGCAAGACTGCTCTCCAATTTGTAGCATGTTACAGGCCACCCTCTCAAACTCAGGAACCTCACATGGCCTTCCTGAAAACATTGGAGGGGATAAATGTATCTCCAAACACCATCATACTAGGTGACTTCAACTACCCTAATATAGACTGGGAACACTACTCAAGCCCGAACACTCTTAACCCAAAGATTCCTGGAGTTCATAAACTCAAATGCCATGGAACAACTAGTCACCATCCCCACAAGAGGAGAAAACATACTTGATCTCATCATCACGAACATGGGATCAAAATGTTCAACACCGGAAGTATACCCCTCACTGGTGAGATCAGATCATAAACTAATCTCGCTGGAGGTCCTCATCCCGCCCCCACCTGAAACAAAAAAGACCACAGTGAAAAACTTCTCAAAAGCCGATTTCACACTTCTAAAAACTAGTGTGGTCTCCTTTAAGGCCCCTGAGCCAGTGGTAAACATTACTCAAACTGCTGAATCACTTACAAATGCCTTCTACCAGCACCTACAGGACTGCATGGATCAGGCAATCCCAAACAAAACTAAGACTCTCTGTACCAAAGGCAAGCGTCCAGTCTGGTGGACCCCAGCCATAAACAAGCTCTACAACAAAAGGAGGAAGCTACTACAAGATAGAGCAAAATCCTTGAAAGGTAAGACACCTTTGATCATTATAAGTAAAAAACTAAGAGCTCTCATAAAATCATCCAAGGCAAATTTTGAGAGAAAAATCGCCAAGGACTCAAAAGACAATCATAAGGCCTTCTTTAGCTATGTTAGAAACCTAGGAGGAAACTCCCAGATATGCTCAGAATTAGTTCAAAATGATGTGAAAATTACTGAACCTACACACATTGCCAACATACTGGCTGACAGGTTCAGTGCAAACTTCTCCCCTCCCCAAAAGGAGAGATATCTATTCCAGAGGATTGTAGCCCCCACACATCTCCAACGCCCAGGTGAGAACTGCCCTCACTAAGGCAAGAAACACAGCATCCATGGGACCGGATGGTGTCCCCGGCTGTGTGCTTCACGAACTCAATGAGGAATTAAACCCACAGTTAGGACAGCTGTTTAATCTTAGCCTCACCTCAGGATCATTACCCAAGGAGTGGCGCACGGCGACTGTGGTCCCACTTCATAAGGGCGGTGCCTCCACAGACCCTGGAAATTACCGCCCCATTAGCTTGACAAGCCTTATCTGCAAAGCCATGGAGAGGATCATAATGGAACTCATAAATAAAGACATAGGGAACTTGCAGACTTTGGATCCAACACAGTTTGGCTTTGTCAAAGGCAGATCCTGCCTCTTAAACTTGGTTGACTTTTTCGAGACAGTCAACAAGGCCATTGATGAGGGAAAGGCAGTCCATACAGCCTACCTCGACCTGGCAAAGGCCTTCGACACAATACCCCACTCAGGTATCATCGAAAAACTCATCGGCTTGAATGTAAACCCATACATCACAAGATGGGTTGCAAACTGGCTAAGTGACAGAACCCACAGGGTCAGAGTTGCTGGAGCCATGTCAGACTCAAAGCCTGTCACATGTGGTGTCCCACAGGGCTCAGTCCTGGGTCCACTCTTGTTCGGCATCTACTTTTCTGAAGTACAAGCAAACACAGGAGGGTTATGGCTGACAAAGTTTGCAGATGACTGCAAACTGGGCCATAGTCGAAAACACATCTGACACAGATATCCTCCAGAAGGGCCTCACAGAAACGGATAACTGGTGCCAGAGCCATGGCCTGAAGTTAAACGCCAAAAAATGCATAGTCATACCCTTCGGGAAAAACAAGGTTACCCCTAGCTACCATATAGGTGGCAATCCACTGAGCACAGAAAACGTCATCAGGGATCTGGGGACCCAGGTTGACAGTAGCCTTTCGTTTGACACTCATGTTGCTAAAGTAGTTAGGAAAACCTTCTATATCGCCCACCTGATCATGAAGGGATTCACATCTAGATCAAGGGAGGTCATCGTCCCCCTGTACTCCATCACTCATTAGACCTATGATTGAGTACAATGCCCCGTTCGGAATGTATCTGACCAGACACCTGCTGCAGCTTGAAAGGCCCCAAAAGTTCCTCACCAAAAGGATAAAGGGTCTCAAAAATATGTCTTATGCTGCCCGACTGAAAGAACTCCAGCTCTAGTCAGTCTCATACCGCTTGCTCAGAGGTGACCTGTGCCTGACATATAAGGCCATGTCAAACCCAGATTTGATGAATATGCTTCACCTCAAAAAATCTAGATCCCTCAGAACCACAAGGGCGGGAGACTTAAACCTTGACACGGTTATAAATAGAACGTGCTGGAGGGACAGATTCATCACCCAGATACTCCCTATGCTGTGGAACAAAATCAGTGTCACTGCTTGACAGAGGCACAGCAAAATGATAGGCATAGTTTTTATTCAAACTAAAGGGGTGGCGAAAGCCACATAACTATGGGCTAGGCTTATAAATGCCCTTGGGCAGATAGCCTAGTATGAACCTATGAACCTCTATATATATATATATATATATATATATATATATATATATATATGTATGTATATATGTATGTGTGTATGTGTGTTTCCTGGCAGCATTCCTGAGGCTGTTTTTGGATTTATAAAGGAGTCCCATTTTTTTTTGGTGTTTTTTCCTGATAACTTGCAGTCTATGCTGGTCATATTTAAGATTTTTATCTGTGTTGATGCCAAGTAATTTTGAATGAGTTTCATTTTGGGGGGTGGGGGGTGGTGTTGGCGGAGATGATGTTAAATGTTTTTTTTCAGTGTGGAGAATTGTTTGGCTGTAAATAACATTAGATCTGATGTTGTAATCTTCATTCTGTCTTTGACAGTGGGTACAGTTCCGAACCTCTGAACCGAGACAGCCATTTACTTCAGCTCGCGGTCTCCAAACTCTCAAGCCAGGCTCTACCCATAATGCTCCCCACAGAGATTACCTCGGATCTCGTCTGCTGCTTCACAGACCAGATGCGTTTGTTCAGTCTCTCGAGCCTTGACTTAGTTTTTGTGAGCAATTTCTAATTTTGTGACACTTTTTTTTTTTTTTTTTTTTTTTTTCTTCTTCTAAATTTTCGTTTTTCTTCTTCTTCCGGCTGCTCCCATTAGGGGTCGCCACATCAGATCAGCTGTTTCTGTTTCTTCCTGTCCTCTGCATCTTGCTCTGTCAAACCAACCACCTGCATGTCCTCTCACCACATCCATAAACCTTATCTTAGACCTCCCTCTTTTCCTGTTACCTGGCAGCTTCATCCTGAGCATCTTTTTCCCAATATACTCTGCATCCATCTTTTTCCCAATATACTCTGCATCCCTCCTCAGCACATGTCCAAACCAACATAATCTTGCCTCTCTGGCATTGTCTCCAAACCTTCCAACCTGGGCTGACACTGTAATATACTTATTCCTAATCCTGTCCATCCTTGTCACACCCAGTGCAAATCTTAACATCTTCAACTCTGCCACATCAAGCTCTGACTCTTGCCTTTTTGTCAATGCCACTGTCTCCAACCCATATAACATAGCTGGTCTCACTAGCCACTTGTAGACCTTCCCTTTCACTCTTACTGGTACTCGTCTGTCACAAATCACTCCTGACACTCTTCTCCACCCACTCCATCCTGCCTGTACTCTCTTCTTCACCTCTCTTCCACACTCACCATTACTCTGAACTGTTGATCCCAAGTACTTAAACTCATCCACCTTCCCCACCTCTACACACTGCATCCTCACCATTCCTCTATCCTCCCTCTCATTCACACACATATTCTGTCGTAACCCTGCTGACCTTCATTCCTCTTCTCTTTAGAGCATATCTCCACCTCTCCAGGGTCTCCTCCACCTGTTCCCTACTCTCACTACAGGTCACAATGTCATCTGCAAACATCATAATCCACGGGGACTCCTGTCTGATCTCATCTGTCAACCTGTCCATCACCATTGTAAATAAGAAAGGGCTCCGAGCTGATCCTTGATGTAATTCCACCTCCACCTTAAAAGGATCTGTCACTCCCACCACAGACCTCACCACTGTCACACTACCCTCGTACATATCCTGTACCACTCTTACATACTTCTCTGACACGCCTGACTTCCTCATACAATATACCACAACTCTTCTCTAGGCACCATGTCATATGCTTTCTCTAAATCCACAAAGACACAATGCAACTTCTTCTGACATTCTCTGTACTTCTCCATCAAACCTCTCAAAGCAAACATCGCATCTGTAGTGCTCTTTCTTGGCATGAAACCATACTGCTGATCACTAATCATCACCTCCCGTCTTAACCTGGCTTCCACTACTCTTTCCCATAACTTCATGTTGTGACTGATTAGTTTAATCCCTCTGTAGTTACTACAGCTCTGCACATCACACTTATTCTTAAAAATCTGTACCAAAACACTTTTTCTCCATTCCTCAGGCATCCTCTCACTTTGTTTAATCTAGTTAAAAACTCCACTGCCATTTCACCTAAACACCTCCATGCTTCCACAAGTATGTCATCTGGGCCAGCAGCCTTTCCGTTCTTCATCCTCTTCATAGCTAGCCTTACTTCCTCCTTGCTAATCCACTGCACATCATGATTTACTATCCGCACATCATCCAACCTTCTCTCCCTCTCATTCTCTTCATTCATCAACTCCTCAAAGTACTCTTTCCATCTGCTCAACACACTCTCCTCACTTGAGTACGTTTCCCTCATTATCTTTTATCACCCTTACCTGCTGCACATCTTTACTAGCTCGGTCCCTCTGTCTAGCCAATCGGTACAGGTCCTTTTCTCCCTCCTTAGTGTCCAACCTTTTATACAACTCTTCATACGCCTTATCCTTAGCCTTCGCCACCTCTCTCTGCCATGCACCTCATCTCCTTATACTCCTGTCTACTTTCTTCATCTCTTTGACAGTCCCACTTCTCCTTCTCCAACCTCTTTCTCTATATACTCTCCTGTACTTCTTCATTCCACCACCAGGTCTCCTTGTCCTCTTTCCAGATGTCACACCAAGCACCTTTTTAGCCATCTCTCTTACTAGCTCTGCTGTAGTTACCCAGCTATTCGGTAACTCTTCACTGCCACCCAGTGCCTGTCTTAACTCTTCCCTGAACATCACCTCACAATTACCCTTTTTCAATTTCCACCATTTGATCCTTGGTGCTGCCCTCACACACTCATCCTCCTCTTCTTGATCACCAATGCCATCCTACAAACCATCATCCTATGCTACCTAACTACACTTTCCCCTGCCACCACTTTACAGTCTCCAATCTCCTTCAGACTGGCCCATGTACATAAGATATAATTCACCTGATAAAATTTTTGTTTTTATTACCTATTCATAATTACTTGAATTTCTGCCCGCTTCTCTCCATCTTATTGTAGCTGATCTCCATCTGTCTTCTACCATTGGTAAACTGTACAGTACTATTGTTAGTACTCCCTTTCACTCCCTTTGAATACATTTAAAGGTAGTCTTTTTCTTACCATCACTGGTATTTTTCTATTTTCTACTTTATATTATCCAAAAAAAAACTGTCTTATCTGCATTTCCTTCTTTGTGTGACTGCTTTCAACCTGTTTCGGCAGAACAGCAGGAGAAACGGTCTCCTTCTAAGGGCACCTACAGATTCAAAAGATGTAAGAAATGTGAGGGCAAAATGTCCAACTCAGGCATACCTTGTGTGTGTGTGTGTATGTGTGTGTGTGTGTGTGTGTGTATTGCCTTGGTCAGATGCATCTACAGGAGAACTGTGCGATTTTGGGTTTTCAACCCGTACTTTAAAAAAAAAAAAAATTAATCTCGAAAGGGCTACTTAAAACTGGATTTGACTAGACTATTTTTGAGTCCAAAGAGAAAGCTAATACTTCATCTAAGGCCTTCCTCAGTTCCAGAGACCTCAGAACTGTCATGGAAAATGGCAAAAACGTCCTTGGTAATGAAGAGTTCATAGGCATCAGAGAACTTGACTGCAGTGACTATTGCTACTACCACTAAATTGGCTGCAGAGCTGACAGGTTCTTCCTTGGTACCTACTGATATAGCGGTACTGAAGCAATTGGGGCTGCTTCCACTCCCAAGTACATCCTATTCCCCATCTGTGGACCCATTCAAAGATGCTCCTTATGTGGAAGTGAGACCCCCTAAATCTCCTTCCACTGCATCTGTTCAATCTACTAAGAGTCCCTCAGAGACAGCCATGAGACTAGTGGGTCATCTACTGGTGGTGAGGGGATTGTCCTCCAGTTCTGAGCCACACTGGCGTTAGAGCTGTTCACCATGTGATACCCCCATACACTCCTCCTCCAACTCCTCTCCGGTTCCAAGAACCGCCTTGAGTAGCTCTGGGCTTTCGGCATCGGAAACCTCCCAGGGTCAACTCTCTGGTTGGGTCCGAGATGCATGGTATCCTTTTGGTTCCTTTGGAACAGTCAGTCTCTTGGTGCCTCGGCCTTTGCAGCATCGACCCAGGCTTCTGTTCTGAAGGTGGTTTCCTTGGTGCGGGGTGTGACCCTGATTCTGAAGGAATCCCTTTTGGTTGCAGGCTCTACCCCTCTCTGGAGGGGCCAGCCTATCCCCTTGACCTGCGCTACCGTCAGTCTCCTCTCCAGGACAGAGAGCACAGAAGTCTCGGGTAACACCTACCTTGGTAGTCTCATTTTTGGATACTTCCCAGGATCATCCCCCGAGGAAGTCCTGCGAAAAGAAAGCACAAGAGCACTTAGACTCCTCAGAAGAGTCTTTCACTGAAGATACGGATTTTTGATGAAGGGGAAGGTTCCCTCAGGTTACCCCCTGATGATGTTTCCTTTGGGGACATCCTAGAATTCCTGAAATAGAGGCATGGCTGATCCTCTTAACTTTCCTGAGAGGAATCAGTATACCTGGAGGCTTTTCGTGCTCAACCCTTTACTTCTTGTTCTCTCCGCCCACAGACGATGTAATTTAAATTGATCACTCAATGGGCGTGGAAGATGCCCGAAGCCATAGAGCCAATCCCTAAGAGACCTGAGTATTAGCCCCTAAAGAGGAACCACATTGGGCCAAAGGAATTCCACTGATGCCGTGATGGTAGCGGCAGCCACCATAAAGGAACTTGCCGAGGAAAGGCCTACTATCTGTCCTCCTAAAAAGGAGTTTAGGACTTTGAATAGATTTGGGAAGCATGTTTATACTTCAGTGACCTTTGCTCTAAGGTTCTTGAATTGTATGGTGCACTTTACAAAGACTACAGAGAGATCTGATTAAGGAGCTTTCAGATACCCTCGAAGGAGCAGTGGCTGAAGGGGTACGAGGTAGTTAGTTCGCACTTGCAACCCTAGGAGCAAGTTCTAACTCGCCCTTGAGGCTTGTTGCCCATGCAGCTGAAGGGACGACTAGGGCAGTGTGTTCAGGCATGGATATTAGAAGGCCTTCCTGGATGTACTTGTGTGAATTTGCAGAGCCTTTTTAAAGCATCATTCATCAGTGCTCTGTTTGATGGATCCTCCTTGTTTGGTCCCATGGTAAAAGATACCCTAGCCAGATGTGAAAAGAATGGCAAGGTCCTTTCTGCTGTTGGCATATGTTTCTTTACTCCTCAGACTGTCCTCTAGGAACCAGAGAAGTGGGAGACTATGGTTTAAAAAATCCAAAGGACCTTTCCAGGATTCACGAGGCAAAGACTTCTCCTGGGGCAGAGGGGGAAGCAATGGAAGATGCCGCCCTAGAGGCAGAAATGGTCTGCAAAACTGTGATCCAGAGAGAGACCTTCTCTGGAGCTTCCTCCCAGCACCTCTAAATGAGTGCCTGATTGCCCACCTCTGGAGGCAGTTGGGGGATGGCTTTCTCTGCACCAGTCTGCCTGGCAAATGTTAATGGACAAATGGGAGTAGGGAATTATATTCAGAGGTTACCAAATTCCTTTATCATAACCTCCAAAACCCCAGAAAAACTCCCAGACGTACCACCCAGTCTCAGGGAAGCAGCAGTTCTTGAAAGTCCCACCAGACCAGAAAGGATCTAGATTTTACTCAAGATTCTTTTTAGTGCCAAAGAAAACAGAGGACTGGAGACCCATCTTGGATCTCAGGCAGTTCAACAAACCAAATTCTGGATGGTCACAGTTCAGTTGATACTTCCATTTCTGGATAAAGATGAGTGGATGTGCTCTATTGACCTCCAAGATGCTTATTATCACACAAAAATGGAAAAGAGCTCCAGGAGGTTTTTGCACTTCCATCTGGAAGCCAGTCATTTCCAATTCATAGCACTACCCTTTGGACTTGCCATAGCCCCCAGGTTGTTTACCAAATGCATGGCAGTGGTAGCAGCTCATCTAATGCTGCAAGGGTTTTGAGCATTTCCATATCTTGCCGACTGGCTCCTCACCACTGCCACCAGGCGTCACTTAGAACGGGCAAGAGATTACACCATGCATCTCTAGGAATAACTATAGACTTCGAAAAGTCCACACTTCAACCCACTAAAAAAATGGACTTCATTGGAGCTCACCTAGACACTGTCTCGGAAATTGCATCTCTCCCTCCAGAAAGGCTACATTGTAAAAGATCCCAGGTCGGTCAATTACTATGCAATGACAAGGTTCCAGCAAAATTAGTTCTTCAAGCCTTAGGCACCATGGCAGCAGCAATCTTTCTAGTTCCTTTTGGCAAGGTTTTGCATGTGGATATTGCAATGGCTACTAGCATTGCAATGGTCTTTCATTCACCAGCCAATGTCTCCGCTATCATTGCAAGCATGACCTGTTGGAGTGGCTGCACTCCAGCCAGGTTCTCATGGGTTGTGCTTTCATTCTTCCCCAGCCACAAGCCACAGTGACCATGTATGCTTCCCAGACAGGGTGTGGGGGGGAGCATTATCTGGGAAGGACCGTCCAAGGCACGGGGTCCCAATTGGAGGCCAACTTGTACATCAGTGTATTAGACATGAGGGCAGTGCTGTTAGCGTTATAAGCATTCCAAGATGTCCTCCCTCTAGGAACAGTAGCAATTCAGACAGACCTGCACAGACAACTACATTTTTATCTTCACAGGGCTAAAGTATTTAGAAAATCAAATCAACTTTTTGTGGCATTTTCTTCTCTCCATCTAGGTAAAACAGTTTCTAAGGTTACCCTGGCCAAGTGACTTAGAGACTGTATCAAATTCATTTATCATTCTAAAGGACTCTAACTCCAAAAATAGTTCAAGGCCATTCTACAAGAGCAGTAGCTACATTTGCAGTCTTTCATGCCAGAGCTTCTTTAGACGACATTTGGGCAGCAGCCACTTGGTCTTCTCATCATACGTTTATCACTCATTACAAATTTAGATCAGGTCTCAAGGGGATGAGCATCCTTTGGCTTTATGGTGCTTAGGAATATTCTTCCGTGAGACCTTCTGAGGCTAAAGTACCTGGGGACTCTCAATCCTTGACAGTGGGACCGTGAGACCTTCTGAGGCTAAAGTACCTGGGGACTCTCAATCCTTGACAGTGGGACAGTGAAGATTGACAGCATCAGATAAAGTGTTATGTCTTACCATAACATTCCATCTCTGTTGTCGATCTTTACCAGTCCTTGATATCCCCACCCTCCGTCCCCCGTCCTGAGACTCTTAGTAGACCAAATTTAACCTTTAGCTAGCTTTCCTTTAATGACTCTTATTTGGCAGGTGCAAGCCATCCTCGCTAGGGACGGCTTGCACCTGTCACCCCTGGGCTTTCGGATATTGGCAAAGACTCTTGCTACCCCCATAGTGCCTTTTTTAGGCAAGGCTCAAAAGACAAACCCACCTCCGTAGGTATCACAAGGGATAAGAAACTGAGTAATGCTACTCTCAGAAGTCTAAACCTCAAGATGCACGCACTCAAAACTCTCCTTAGCATGGAGAACATCGATATCTGTGCAGTAACAGAAACCTGGTTCAAGGCTCCCGAGAGCACCCCAGCACTACCAGGTTATACCTCATACCATGCTTTTCGGCCCCAAAACTTGGACCAAACCACAAAAGGAGGGGGAGTATCAATATTTGTCAAAGATACCCACACCTCCAGGTTGGTGGCACAGCACAAAGCATCAGAGACTATCCATGTGCAACTAACAGTGGGTAAAACTGCCTTCCAGTTTATAGCCTGTTACAGACCACCCTCTCAAACCCAGGAACCCCACTTGGCCTTCCTGAGAACACTGGAAAATATGAAGGTCTCTCCAAACACCATTATATTGGGCGACTTCAACTACCCAAATCATAGACTGGGAGCATTACTCTAGCTCCAACAACCTAGCCCAAAGTTTCCTAGAATTTATAAAATCAAATGCTATGGAACAACTTGTTACCACTCCCACAAGAGGGGAAAACATACTGGACCTGATCATCACCAACATGGGGACTCTATGCTCCAGACCAGAAGTGTATCCCTCATTGGTAAGATCAGACCATAAACTAATCTCACTGGATATTCACATCCCGACTCCACCCCATGCCCTGAAAACCACAGTGAAAAACTTCTCTAATGCAAATTTCACACTCCTCAAAACTGAGGTGGAATCCTTCAAAGCCCCTGGGCCTGTGGAAAATACGTCCCAGACCGCAGAATCCTTTATAAACGCATTCTATGAACACCTTCAGGAATGCATGGATCATGCTATCCCAAATAAAACCAAGTCCCAATCCTCCAAAGGCAGATGTCCTGTCTGGTGGACCCCAGCCATAAACAAACTATACAATAGAAGGAGGCAGCTACTACATGATGGAGCAAAATCCCAAAAAGGGAAGGCATCTCTGATCAGTATTAGCAAAAAACTACGGGCACTCATAAAATCGTCTAAGGCCAGCTTCGAGAGAAAAATTGCACAGGACACTAAGGATAATCACAAGGCTTTCTTTAGTTATGTTGGGAACCTGGGTGGGAATTCCCAGATATGCTCAGAATACATCCAGAATGACAAAAAATACACCGAACCCACAGACATTGCCAACATCCTAGCTGACAGGTTCAGCGCAAACTTCTCTTCCCCCACCAAAAGGGCAAATATCTATCCCAGCAGAGTGCTGCCCCCCTGACATCTCAGATGCTCAGGTAAGAGCTGCTCTCTCCAAAGCAAAAAACACAGCATCAATGGGACCAGACGGTGTCCCGGGCTGCGTCCTACTTGAACTCCAAGAAGAGCCAAACCCAAGCATAAAACCACTGTTCAACCTCAGCCTTACTACAGGATATGTACCCAAAGAGTGGCATACAGCAACAGTGGTCCCTTTCCACAAAGGTGGTGCCTCAACGGATTCTGGAAACTATTGCCCCATAAGCCTGACTAGCTTGGTCTGCAAAGCTATGGAAAGGATCATCATGGACCTCATAAATAAAGATATTGGGGACCTACAGACACTGGATCCTACCCAGTTTGGCTTTAAGGGCAGATCCTGCCTCTTAAACCCGGTTGATTTCTTTGAAACAGTCACTAAGGCCATTGACGAGGGGAAGGTGGTCCACACAGCCTACCTGGACCTCACAAAAGCCTTTGATACAATACCCTACTCTGGCATTATAGATAAGATCACCAGCTTAAATGTAAACCCCTATGTCACTAGATGGGTTGCAAACTGGCTCAAGGACAGAATCCACATGGTTAGAATTGCTGGAGCCATGTCGGACTCCAAACCAGTTACAAATGGCATCCCACAAGGCTCAGTCCTGGGACCTCTCTTGTTCGGTATATATTTCTCGGAGTTACAGGCCAACACGGAAGGACTGTGGCTGATCAAGTTTGCAGATGACTGCAAACTGGGCGCCATAATCAACACTCCAGCCGACACAGGCATCCTCCAAAAGGGCCTCATAGAAACAGACAACTGGTGCCAGAGCCATGGCCTCAAGTTAAACACCAAAAAGTGTATAGTCATCCCCTTTGGCAAAAACAAAGTGCCCACAAATTACCACATGGGTGGTAATCCATTAAGTACAGAAGAAGTAATTAGGGACATGGGGACCCAAGTTGATAGCAATCTCTCATTTGACAACCACGTGGCCAAAGTGGTTAGAAAAACATTTTATATAGCCCACCTAATCATGAAGGTATTCACATCTAGATCAGGGGAGGTCATTGTGCCTCTTTACTCATCCCTCATCAGGCCCATAATTGAGTATAATGCCCCTTTTGGGATGTACCTTACCATTCACCTGCAGCAACTGGAAAGACCCCAAAAGTACCTCACCAAGAGGATCAAAGGGCTCAAACAGATGCCATATGTTGCCCGGTTAAAGAAACTTCAGCTCTACTCAGTGGCATACCGCCTGCTCAGAGGCGATCTATGCCTGACGTATAAAGCCATGTCCAACTGGAATTAATGGACATGCTGCACCTCAGAAAATCCAAATCCCAAATCCCATCGAGCTACGCGCTCGAGAGACTTGAACCTTAGCACTGAAATAAATAGGACATGCTGGAGGGACAGATTCATAACCCAGCGGCTCCCTTCACTCTGGAATAAAATCCCAGTCCAGGTTAGGGAGAGTCCCTCATTTCCTCTCTTCAAGAGGAATCTTGATGAGTGGATGGGAGATCGTAGGTTTACCCCGGGTATCACTTCTGTGTCACTGTTAGACAGAGGCACAGTATACTAACCTCGAAAAAGGGCATAGCAAAATTGTTTTAAAATGGGTGGCGAAAGCCAAACACACTCTGGCTAGGCTGATAAATGCCCTAGGGCAGATAGCCTAGTATGAACCTATGTACTTTTGGCCTTTCATGTCTGACTGCCACTCCTTGGCAAACTCTTTCTAAGGTGATCTCCGTGGGGAGCATTATGGGTAGAGCTTGGCTGAAGAGTTTGGTGAGCGCAAGCTGAAGCAAACTGCCATCTCGGTTTCGAGGTTTGGAACCGAACCCACTATCAAGGATTGGTGAAGATAGACAACACAAGCAGATGGAACATTCTGGTAAGACATAACTTCTGTTTTGCATTCTTTGGATTTAGGAGTAGGTTTAAGTTGTCTAGCCAAGATTCAATAGAGGAAAAAGATGCTTGGGAAATGGACTGGAATTCTTTGGATTTGTTGCTAAGCATATCAGTGTAGTACCACCTGCATATTGCATGAAGGCTGGAGGTGTGGCAGCAGAATGGAAGTTGTTTATAAATATGTTAAAGTGCAAGGATTGGAGAATTGACCCTTGAGGGCAACCTATGGGGATTGGTAGAAATGGAGAGAGGTTATTTTGCCATTTCACTGCCTATTGTCCTTTTGAAAGATAGCTTTGAAACCAAGAGAGTGATGGCTAGGAAAGGCCTAAGGAGGATAGGTGATCTAATAATTTTAGGGTGGTGTTGAATGCTTTTTATAGGTCATGCAATACAGAAAAGAGACTAAAAACTCATCATGGAGGGCTGTTATGGTACGTAGCAATGGATGAAAGCGATGTTGAGTTTGGGAGTGACGATTGTTTTTAAGATGGTTATTGAGTGTGTGTGAATACATTTATGTAGGATTTTTGATGAGGAGAGACATTTACTGCAGCTGGTCTGCAGTTTGAAATTCTGTGGAATTTCAGTCTGTAGAGGAATATTATAAATTACTTTTTGTACAGAGTTGGAATGTGACATTCACTGATTAAGTGGTTAATCAAAATAGAGATGGGATAGACTAATGGGTCAGCTGCCCATTTGAGATACTCTTTTAGAAAACTGACTACAGCAGGCTTATCGGTTTCGATTTTGTATATGCCTCCTAATTGTTGAGGTAGGGACAAGATTGCAAGGAGAAGGTTGCTGTGCTATTTGTTTGCATTTGGGTGGTTGAGTAACTGGGGTATAATCTATGATTAGTGAGAGGATTGTTTGGAAGTAGTAGTTGTTGAATTGGGAGGCTATACTGTTGGTGGAAATTTTGATTGATTGGTGGTATGATTGGCCAGGGCAGAGTAGGCTTTTTCAGAGATGACCAGAACAGTTTTGGGTTATGTTAAATGTTTTTCTTGTAGTTTTAACATAATAGGAGCTTTTGTCTGTTCTGATTTGATATGTGGTCTGCTTTCTAATATAAAGTGTTGTAATTTTTTTTATTTATTTTGTTCTGAGACCAGTGTTTGCAAGCTCTGTCTGTAATGTATATGAAATGTTTGGTTTATTTGGTTAGCTGTGGTGCAGGGTTTGTTTTTATCTGCATTGTTTTTAAGAGCTAGTTTATTTTGAATGTTTAGGCAAATGTTGTACTCAGAAACTGCTTCATGTGGAGGTATTACTTTTAGAACATTCCAGTTATGTAGTTGAAGATGGGAAATAAATGTTTGCTTGTGGTTGTCTAATTATTTGGGTTTGTTGTATATTTCAATACGTTGGTAAGGGATTGCAGATGGTATCTGGTAGGTTACCACTTAACTACATCTCCAAATAATACAATTTAAGACCCAGTGTAGTGTAGATTCTCTCTTTTTTTTTATTTTTTTTTATCCTGGTTGGTGTGTTAATAATTTGGGTGAAGTTATATACATTCATTATGTGTGGGGGAGTGTTGAGTTTATTAGCTGCATATCTATGTTAAGATGTCCAGCTATGAAGGCGTTTGTGGTTTATACTGTTGGATATCTAGCATAGCATCTCTTCGGTGGTATTAATAGTCGCCTGATAGTATGTATAGGAAAACTGTGCATATTGTCTATGTTGTCTGACTTTAAATAATTGGCATTTCTGGATTTTTAAATTAAAGAGTAGGGTCTGGACAAGGAGTCATGTTCAAATAGCTTTTTTTAGAAGATGGCTACCCTGCCAGACTTCCTGTTCTGCCTGTCCTTTCTTAGGATGTTGTAACTTGGGGGAGTATTTATTTTGTATTTCTGGTTTAAACCATGTTTCAGTGGTGACCGGTATGTCTGTCTGGAAATGAGGTATTTTTTTCCCAAATGCTTTCTGAGATGCATAGTTATGAGGTGTAGGCCGGTCCTTACTTTGGGTAGAGAGACTGTGATAAATATTGAGAGAGGGAGTGAATTATCTAGTTGTGTTATTAGGCCAAGGTTAGGATGGCTGCCCTTACTTTGTATGAGTTATAAAACAGAGTGAGGGTTTGAAAAAATATTTGTATTTGGGTTTGTGTTTTAGATCTAAATTTGTGAGTCGGGCATTGGTCTTGAGGTAGATATGTTTGTGATGGTGGAGGTGTGTGACAAAAATGTAGATTTGAAGAGATTTTATGAGGTAGACATTGGATTCTAGTTTGAGTCGTATTGGTTTGTAGGTACAGTGGGCAGGGTGTAAGATATGTACGGTGGGTTGTAAGGTTTGCAGGTAGAAATAGAGGGGTTATTAACACATGAGATAAGCATAGCTGAATGAAGAAATTAATATTGGGTAGAACTTGGTGTTGTATAGGATGGGGAATATAAAGGATTATTGGGCGCAATGAGTGCGGGGATGAGAGCTAAAATGCTGAAGTATGATGAAGTAGAGAGAGGAGTGGGTGAGAAAAGAAATGTAGAGAGTGCAGAAGGGAGGAGTAGAGTATTTGTGAGTTAAGACTGATAAGAATATGACAGTATTTGTGCGTTAAGAGGACTGCTAAGTATGCAGCAAAGTCAGATAGGTGCATGTGCAGTGGATGTGAAAGACTGGTAAGGGGTGGAAACATTGACTGGTTAGTGTGCAGTAATAGACTTCAGTTTGGTGAATGGAGACTGGAGCTACTGAGGGTAGTATTGTAGTGGGTTACAGTGATTAGGAAAAGTGGCAGAACTTATTTAGTTGAAAACAGTGCAATTAACGCATGCAGAATGGGTTTGAATTTAGTAGGCAAGTGTCTAGAATAAGTGTTAATATCTATGAGTTAGAGAAGCAGGGTTGGTGGGTTATTATGTAGAATAAGTAAGTTAGGGATGCAGAACTCGTTGCTTATTAAGTTTGTAAATTTAGGTCAGAGGTAATTTGAGGAGTTGGTAGCTTATTTTCTATATGCTGGTGGGTAGAGCTTGATCATTAACTTAATTTGTACAAGGTAATGAGAGTAGAGATTGCTCATTAACTTTACTAATGTACGCTGAAGAGTAGCAAGTGGTATAGTTGAGGTTTTGTAATAACAAACAGGAAGTAATGAGACAGAGTAATGTGTATGACATTGGGGGGGGGGAGATGAGTTATTGGACAATGAAGGGAACAGAGGAAGTGGTGTGTTATGTAGGAATGTAGAGGATGTGATGTGTTAATTGGGTGAAGAGGGAGATGTATGGGAACAATACTAGACGAGCAATCACAGGAACCACAAGTCACCAAGCTATATATATATATATATATATATATATATATATATATATATATATATATATATATATATATATATATAATGTTTATGTGCAATTGAGTGTTACCATTGATGTAATTGTACTCTTATGTAAAGTGGGCTTTTTGATTATAAAATAGTTTTTACTTCAGCTAAACTATACTTAAGTATAGTAAACTTCTGTTTGTATTTATTGAAGACTGAGCAGCTGTCTATTTCCATTTTCTTCATGATTCCTTGTCAAGTGACATAGAATTCTAACGATGTAGTTAGTAAAATCAGTTTGTAGTAGGTAGGTGTTTTCTGTAGTCAATAGCAGATTGCAGCGCATAAATGCAGTGCCAGAGAGTAACTTGAGTAAATTTAGTTTTTTGTCAAGTAAAAGCAAATTACAACAGAATACATTTTTTTGTAAAGTGTAATATCATTTTTATTATCCTAAGGTAGACGGCTTTTAGTATTGCATCTATTTTACTATACTGTATGCCAGTGATTGTACACCTTACAAGGAATCGTAGACAGTTCTAATGATATAATTGCATTTATTTGCTAACTTATTTTCTGAGTGGCTGTACTGCATTTGTATGTTGAAATCTGTTGTATGCTACAGAAAACATCTACCCATTACAAACTGTCAAAACTGCTTTTACAATTATATCAGTAGAATTTTCTAGGTCACATGACATGGAATCGGGAAGAAACAGTACAGTTTTGTAAGTCAGACTTGACAAAACAGAAGGTTTTCAGATGACTTCTGCTGCAGTAGCCTTAGCTGTATGGGTTCTATCCCATCAAGGATATAATAGCTAGCTAGCTTTCAAAGCTTCAGGACACCCTCCATGCACCCAAACTGTCAGGCAGCTTGAGTTGAGCTGACTGAAAGACAAGTTTTGCACAGAGTCCTTCAAAGCTTTCCTGCCAGCAGAGAGAGGAAAGCTGAGCCCTGAAAGGACAATGTTAGGAACTACAAAAAATAAATGTCCATACCCTGGTAGTCCAGGAGACTTCCAAGGTGGCTGCACATTGAATGTCAGCTTAACTCTAGCTGTCCCAGTGTGACAACATAAACTCAATTTTGAAGGCCAGTAGACTTTTGTGTGTTGGGGTACATTTCAGTAGGTGGTTTAAGTGTACTGCCTGGATGCCAGGAAGAAATACAAAGCACCTGGAAAAACATCAGCTATAAAAAATGAGGAAGAAATCTTCACTGGGAAAGTTCTGCAGCTGTTCAGTAAAAAGCAATGCTCGACCTCCAACCATGACTTAGTAACCTGCAGGAAGATATAAGACAACTGTACAGAGACCTGCTTAAAATAAACAAAACGCCGATGGAGTATATCAACACACTCAACAAAAGGCTGGAAAAATGGAAGAAGCTTTAAACAGATATTCAGGTAAGGTGATAACGCTGCAAAAATCAGAGGTTGAAATGAAGAAAAAAGCTGGCTGAATATGAGACTGCTCAGGAAGAGTGGTTTCAAAAAATAATAGAATTAGAAGATGGAGAATGCAGGGAAAACCTGAGATTTTCAGCTATACCAGAGAAGCCAGAAGGAACAGACTGCATTAATTTTATGAAAACACAAATAAGCAACTGGACTGGTATTCCATAGCAGGGATTGCTCGTTGAAAGGACACATTGTGTGTATGCCCCAAACCTGGGTATGAGAAATCAACCTAAGACTTTAATAGTAAAGATGCAATCCTACCAGCAGAAGGAGTTGATTCTGACAAAATTGTGGCAGAAGTACAAAATACTGTAACTGGGAGACAACCAAGTGTTTGTGGAGAATTACTCATTGTACGCCAGGTAGAAGAGGAGTAAATTCATTCCACTGTTCAGGGAATGACTAGATGCAGTGTGATATTCAAACTGCTGTACCCCGCTGTCTTCAAGGTATACTTCCCTGGAGGGACAAAATCATTTTTTGTTGAAGTACATGCTAAGGAGGAAATACAAACATTTGTCCAACAAAAAGTGAGCTGTGAAATAGAAGGTGATTCTGCTTGTTCTTCTTGTAATAAAGGCCACAGATAAACTGTATCTGTGAAACCTTTTCCACTGTTTCAACAGAAAATGTTGGAGAGCAGGAAGGGACCACGAGAGATGACTGGAAAATGAGAGTACATTGAAAATGAAGCAGAAACAGGATTTGGGAGATGGAGATGAACAGTAGTGAAACCAGTAACTTAATGTGGAATTAGAAAAATTTATATTTGTGAAATATGACAAAATCTGGAAATATTGGACTTTTTCAAAATTTGTTGGACTTGTGTGGGACTCAAAAGTATATGCCCTACTTCATGTCATTAATGTTTGGAAAAATGCTTTGGGGGAGTGGAAGAGAAGGGAGAAAGTTAACTAAGTAAAGAAAACATTGTTTCTTAATAGTACTATTTTTGTGGTGTATGGTTTTCCTTGCATGCTGTAAAGTTTTCTCAGTTATTTTTAAGTGGAATGGGGATTGTAAATAGGTGCTTGCTATTCCTTTTTACTTTCTTTCCCCCTTCTGTTTTTCCTTTTGTTCAGTTTTAAGTAATGTAGGGGCTGCAATGTAAAAAAAAAGAAGCCTGGTTTAAAATAGCATGACAAAAAAATATATATATATTTTTCCAATAAACATCTTTATTAAATTATCACATATGACATAGACAATCTTACATTTATGTAAATGAAAAACAGACATTGACACCACTTTATTTACAAACATTATACATCACAGACACCATTGAAACAACTGTAGTTGCAAATATTATACATCACTTATCTATCCAGTCATTGTCAGTTAAGCATCATATGGCTCCTTCAAATCCTGCCTCTTAATCCTCATTCCTTCTCTGCATATATCATTCCCACAATACCCTTTTTTCCCTATGTAGTTTGCTCCTTCCCTTTTCTACAGATCCCAATTCCAGTTGTTTTATATCTCTCACTATATACACTACTTCTAATAAATTTGGTCTAGACTTTGATTTCCATTTTCTAGTAATTGCTTTTTTGCCAGGCACCATAATTTAGACTCAGCAAGGCTTTACTATGTCTAGGCAATTCCGATCATATCTCCCCAGTCAGTCTGATCCGCTCACCCAGCATCTCCCAACACAGCGGTCTGCAGGGAATCCCAAAAGTCTGCCAGCTCAGTACACTCCCAAAATATATGTTCCCAACCACCTCTTTCCTGCCGTCACACCTCTAACATTTTGATATCCACCTGAGGAAAATTTCTTTGGAGTCTACTCTGGGTATACAAATACCTATGTAAACACTTCCAGGCAAAGATCCTTAATCTCCTAGACTTTGTTGCATATTTGGGAGATGCACATATATATCTGTCCTTGTCTCTTTGTGAATTGCTTATCCAGCATCTCTTCCCAATCCTTTCTAAGCTCCTCTGATTCTTATAGTTATTATGTAATATTTTCTGTGCTCTACTAATTATTCTTTTTTTTAATGGCAGCTCTGTTCTTGATTCTATTAAAAACTCTAACTGTCATTATAGAGTCCCCTATTTCTTTTTCTTTGCCTATACTGTGATATCAAGCCTTGATAGGGAAGGCAATCTCTAACCTGTAGTCCAAATACATTTTTGGCGTCTTCCCATTGTATTACCTTTCCCTTTTCTAGTTATTTGATTCCAATATGTTGGTTCCTTTGCCAGTTTTCTCCAATAAATTCCAGCCCCCTCCTACCAATTTGTATTCCTAACCATGGTCATCCCCATCAGCAGCATATCTTCTCCATTCTCATGGTGGTTTAGTTCTTAGAATACTCCCTGCTATTTTATGAATACAATACTCTGTATGATTTTTTTTGCTCTCCTTAAGAGTCTGCATCCAAAATCCCAATCTGTCTTCTATTTCTTGAGATTCTCTCATGTATTATCATCATTCCTTTCCACTTTGAATTCTAGTTTTCGGCTTCTGCTATGTATAAGAGCCTTAACTTTGTTGCTCTAAAATACCCCCTCAAATTGGGTAATCCTTGTCCTCCTTATTCTACTGGAAGAATCCGCTTATCCCACTTGACCCTTGCTGTCTTCCCTTCTCAGATAAAATTCTTCAACTCTATTTTTTTTTAATTGCTGTCCACAGCTTCTCCTCTAGTTGATAGATATATGCCTGACCTTTGTACAAGACTAAAGGAACTAAAAGCATTTTAATTGCTTGTCTCTTGGTATCCATATCCATATAACAAAGTTTTGAGTTTCTCAATTTTTATATCATCTTCTGTTTAGTCTCTTCCCACATATCCTTAGCTGCCACAACAGAGTAATTTCTAATCCATACTCCTAAGTTGTTCATTTTATCATGTCCCCATAAATATGGATATTGTTGTGCCAGTTCGTGTGTGGGTGCATAATTTACCCCTATTGCCTTTGTTTTAGCTTCATTAGATTTGTATTCCCAGAAGATTTGAAACTGTCTTAAAATATTCCACAACACTGTAATGTCCTGTTCTGGTTTTGTCATGTATAAAATATCATCTGCGAAAAGAACCAGCTTTTCCTGTCATACCAGTTATATCCTTAAATTTTTGAATCCCTTATTTTCTTTGCCAATGGTTCTAAATATAATTCAAACAACAAAGGGGAAAGCGGACAACCCTGCCTAGTTCCTCTACTCAAGCATAAACTATCAGAGAGGCCCACACCCACTTTAATTTTCACCTCCTATCCCCCATATATACTCTTAATCAATCGGGGAAAATGTAGACAGGTGGAGAAAAATGGCATACCATGTACAGATATGAGTGAAACTATTATCCTGTATGTCAGAAAAATTAAAGGAAATAAATAAAACAAAATTTAATAATCTGGACATGTTTGCGCAGAGTACAACAGTGCGCAAACATGCTTTATATAAAAAAAAAATTTGGAAAAAACAAAATTAATATTATGTGACAGAAATGTATTAGAGGACCCTGCATTGAGTTCCTGCAGTGGTGCATTGGTGCTGTTGCTAATGTGGTAGGGCTTTGAAGTATGTAGGTTCTAGGCTGAGAGCATGGATCCATATGCAAATGAGGTTGTTACTGAATAGCATAAAGGGATAATAATGTGCACATGTTCCCTCCGTGTAGATTGAGAACTATGTTGGTATTTACAGAGAAGGTAGCTGACAGGAGAGGGTGTGTTCAATAACTTCTAAGTTTATTTTGGTTTAAGTGCACCTGTTTGTGTGGTGCACCACTGTGCTGAGCATGCGCTTTCAGAGGGTTGTGTGCACTAACTTCTAAGCTTTGTTTAGCTAAGGGGAGTGTGTTTCCATGTGTTTATTCTATGCACCTCTGATGAGTGTGGAAATCTGGGGGTGGGGGCGTGAGTACTAAGTGCTAAGGTTTGTTTACCTATGAGGTGTGCGTTTGCATCGCGTGCCACAGTGCTGATTGTATCTGAAAGCCAATGACATATTAATTAGTTTTGCCCCCTGTTTAACTTAAACTAGGGCCATTAAATGATGTTAATGCTATACTGGACAGGTGCAATGCATCATAGGTAGCCAATCACAAAGTCAGCACCAAAGCAGAGCACTATAAAGTATGCATACAACCTACAGTCTGATTCTTCCCCCATACTCTGTACCATTGGAGTACAGACTTGGGAATTTTAACTGAAATAATGCTAGGGACCATTGCAGGTCTGCTACATCTGTATGTGCTAGATGCTGAAGTCAATGCTGCTGCTGACAATAGGCCTAGACAGAGAAGGGGGAGATTGTTCAACCCCAGGGTAACCTTTCATGGGTTACATGAGCTGGAGATTGTACAGCACTACAGGGTGGACAGGAACATACTACAAGAACTCTGTGAGCTCTGCCACCCTCACCTCAGACCCAGAGCCAAGAGAGGGGAACCCATCCCAGTGGAAGCAAAGGTATATGTAGCCCTTAGGATACTAGCTGTAGGTATCTTCCAAAGACAAACTGGAGACATGATGGGGGTCTCACAGGCATCAGCATCTAGGGCGCTCCATTAGTTCCTGGATGCCATGCTACCACATTCCAGTGAGCACATTTCTTTTCCCCTCATCCCTGAGGCAAGGGCCAGCAATATGCAGCACTTCTACCATGTAGCACACTAACCCTGAGGTACTGGGTGCCGTAGATTGCACTCATATACACATCAAGTCGTGCACCCAATGAGGAGGGTAGAATCTATGTCAACCACTCCAGCAACTACCAGGTCTTGTGCAATGCCGAGGCATTATCATGAATGTGTGTGCTGGCAGCCCTGGCAGTTGTCACAACTTCCATATCTGGCATGCATCATAGCTGTACCAGATATTTGCAAGGGGGGACATCCCACATGGTCATTTACAGGGGGATGCTGGCTATGCACTGGAACTGTGGATGATAACACCAATCAGAAATGCGCACACACACCCATGGAAGAATGCCATAATGAGGTACACACACAGACTAGGAACCTCATAGAGTGTGAGTTTGGGCTTCTGAAGTCATGGTTCCTGTCCCTCGATATATCTGGTGAAGCCCTGTAGTACACTCCAGCCACATGTGCATATATATTCACAGTATGTGCCATGCTACACAGTATGATCCTACTGAAACAGCTGCAGCAGGATCAGCAAGAGGAAGGGATACACAGCCCCCAAGCAGTGCGTAGGTCATCACAGCCACACTCGCAAGAGGACTTGGAGGAGGAGGAGCCCCCTGATGATGTTCCTGTAAGCAGATGTAGGCATGCCCAGTATGCCCTGGATTTGCCTAGGGCCCTAGGGACTGACACCTTACTCCTACTCACATACATGTAATAAAATTGTTGATGCCAGACAACCCACACAACCTGTACCTATCCATGTATTAGTTATGTACTGTTTGCATCACACGGAGTCGGCCCTTAACTACAGTTCTGCCAACTGCTGCATTTGCAAGGTAAGCTCTAATTTACACACTACGTGTCAGGATTAATGTAATACGGTGTCATATATATGGATTTGCTGCATTTATGCAAGGAAATATAATGGGCTATATAGGCAACTGTAACATCCACATGGGACTACAGATACCCAGTCCAGTAGTATGTGTCCCCTAATAATCACTACGCCTCATAGTTGGAATATTCACTAAATCAGTTAAGGCAGATGTTAAACAGTAGGATCACATGATATTTGTACTACTGCCTATCCCAGCAGATCATGTGCTGTTGTTCTCCCACCCCATCACAGCAGTGTTCCCATATAACTGTTTGTTTAACAGGACATCAGCAATGGTATATCAGCAGACCAGGCAATCTCAGGGCTGTAACATAGTACTCTCACATTTTATGTCCCACATAAAGCAGAAATAACAGCCTACATGTTTATGCTGTTGAATGTGTGACACATGACTCCTCTCTGTCTGGCAGCCTGTGTGGCTCATTGGATTGGAGAAGTTAGCATGGACGATGGTGTTTATGGTTCTAATCTGGAAGTATCCACATTGTTTACACGTGAGGTAGTATTATGTCAGTGTTTTCACATACTGTCTGTGTGTGGTGTATCATTATGAACCTCGGTCCCATATTGAGTACAGCAGACAGCTGGGTATGCTGTGGATATTTTGAGTGAAGTGCAGTACTGCAGAAACAGGAACAGATGTCAAGGTCTGTAACATACCTCTCAACCTTTTAGTGCAAGAAATCTGGACAAAGCCCGAGAAAATGGGGGAACAAAGGCCCACAAATTGGGGCATATTTTAAATACTGCTTTCATAAACTTAAAAAGTTGCTAGAATAACAGGGTTTGTTTTAACCTACATTTTTCTGAAGGATTTGAAGTCAGAAACTCAAATGTATGTCATTATTTAGTGACTTCAGTCCTCTGTTCATCCAAGTGACTTACCAGAAAACCACAGATTTTATGAGGAACAGACCAAAAATTATGAGCCGAAACTCTGGACAGTTGAGAGGTATGGTCTGTAATGCACACAATCCCGGACTGGAGTAAAGGTAGGTGTGGCCTGGAGACACTTAAGTACTGACAGTCACACTGGGCATGCCCAAACACTTAGTTAAAATGAGCGCAATTCTGTTGACATGTTATCAGAATGAGCTGTTATGTATAGATATGTCTATACATGCAGACATACACGTGTGTATGTATGTGTGTGTATATATATATATATATATATATATATATATCCATCTGTCACCATCTCTCTCACATACATAGTATATCTATCTCTATGTAGTGTCAAATAGATATATAATACATCACAGTGATACATAGACTCTTTCCATATATCTAAATAACACGTATACATATTATACACACATGCAGATACATTTTATGTAGCTCTGTTGATTACATAAATGTGGGGATGTCTATATTGTCCTTCATACCCTAATAAATGTAAATCTGCACTATCACACATCCATACTGTTGCTCAAAGGATCCAAACTAAGGGCGCAACAGTACATAATCCACTTACCAACAGACCCCTGTGCCTGCTGGATGTTGTCACATAGAGAGATGCAGGTGGTGTAATGTACAATGTCAAAGCCTGCATGGGCAGGGCACATTGTTCCTGCCCACAGGTTTGCCTGTCTTAACTGCAGGCAGCCACATATGGCCATACTGGTAACTGTACATACATAGCTAGGATAATAACAGTTATTACCACTGCTAGGATTCTAGATGCAGATAACAGTATGAAGCAATATCACTCTGCAGGCCACAGATGCTTTTAATCAGAAGCCTAGTTTGTGTAATGCACAAGTACTGTGCCTGCAGTCACATATACGACAGACTCAACCTGTGGTGCATGCGATAAGTACTGTGATCTATAGTGAATAAGACTAGATAGGTAGGAGGTTCTAATCTCACTCCAGGCAATTTGTGTGTAAACCCCTGCAAAGAACTGCCATGCTCTCATGGGCTATCCACCTGCAATGGTTATGCACTTTTTGGCCCTATAACTTGCTGCTGGCTTCCAAATTGCCCTCTTCTACAAGGCCTGATGGTGTCATCCACCTTAAGACTACCAACTGACAGTGTAGTATCGGACATAAGCTATGGTGTGTGTGATAAGTATTGTGTGTAAGACTAGATAGGTAGGGGTTCTAAGCTCACTCCAGGTTACTTGATGCTTGTGTGTCCAGATAGCATTAATATGATCACTGTGATAACTTAGAAATAAGTAGAGTTTTGCAGTATTTTATTTATAGTGTGTGATATGGCCCTCCCCAAAGGACTGACCACAACAAGGCCTGCTGATGTCATCAAGCATATGTCCTGAATTGATAGTACTAGCACTCATAAGGTGTGTTGTGGGCATCATGTGCCGTGATCTGTAGTGTGTACCATTATATAGGTAAGTGTTCCCATCTACATATGGCCAGCTTGCACTACGTGTGTGCCTTGGCATGTCCTGTGCGCAGTGATTAGAAGTGGTGCTAGCCTCAATGTAGCCATGTTTGTGTGTGTGCCTGTTAGAGCATTTTACATTGTTATGGAACCATAGGACATTTGAACTTCACTAGCATAATGGCCAGTCACAGCCACTGTCAGTGAGCTCTATCTTGAGTACATTAGCAGGTGATGGCATATTGGGAGCTGTCACAGAATCCCACACAGAACCAACAGTTATCCAGTATGGCCTAAGATGGTCTTTGTCAGTGGCTCGGAGTACAGCTGACTAACTGCCAATGACTGCACAATACTATCCTGTGGAAAATCATCCATCTCTGCAACATACTCTCACATTGCACAAAGTTGAGCCATTACGTATGGAGTTATGGACACAGAGAGTAATGTAGCCTTTGACTCTCATTGGTCGGTAAGATGTGGGGATGCATTCACTGTTGTACAACCTATAGTGACAGGTTTGGGATGTACATCCCAGACTGTCACTGCTGTACTGAATGTGGCAGTCATCACACCTATCATTGTGTGCAATGGCACCCTTGCTATGTCACTACATAGGCATATTGTACACCTGTAGCAGCCACACAGGTTCCATGGTACACCTCCCCTATGCAGTCCATGTCATGACCGTACATGTGTAGTCTCTCCTACATGCTTTGGAGGGGATGTGTATGGCTCCATACAGGGAGATGTTGGATCCCACTTTGTACCTCTTGCGTGTCCATGACAGGATTAACACATGTTTCACCTGTTCTACATGCCTACAACATCACTGTGGTATACATAATATGCTGGAGAGACAGACCTTTAACACAGTACGCCCTACATGAAACAGACCTCCCATGCATGTGACGCACACACCTGCTGTGACACAGTATGTGCAAGTTACAAAATGGGATGCTGAACATGCCAGTCATAACTGGTGTCAGGCAACTGTCTGTACTGGACACAGGATATTTGTAGATGGGTCATCTCCATCAGGACAGCTTGTAGATGTGTGTGTGTGTGTTCCCAAAACCCTGATGTCACTTTTCAAGGGTAGTAGACCTGTTCACAGATTAGGGATGCACAAGTACGCTGAATGCCGCCATTGTCTTTGTTAGCCTGTTATACACATGTGAACCTATGGAACCATGCACTTATAGTGCTGTACCTTGCTGAAGACATATTTGTGCTGTACTGACATGCCATCCTGTGCTGCTTATTGCCACTTTGTATCCATAGGTTATCCCACCAGACTCCTGAAACAGAAACATAAACACACCTGTCATTTGTGTAACTATATAGCCATTACAACATCATACAACATAAGGTAGACAAAAGTATGTGGCGTACTCATGACAGATGCCAACATACAGTATCTGTTATTAACCACTATATGTGGCATGGCAAAACAACATTGCATTACACAAGTACGTGTTACCTAATGTAGTCATCCTGTGCATCAGAGACACAGCTCCATTTTCCTGCATCGATGGCAAGGATTACAGGCATGCAACACAGGTATCATCACTTGCACAGGGTGCTGTGTGGGGGTGCACTAGGCCTAAGCTGACCCAAAAGGTAGACAGCAAGTGTGTGAGTCAGGATGGGAAGCAGGTAAGATGGACCATAGAAAGGTGCCGTGTGTCTGTAGGTGACCTGCATTTGACAGTGGTGTGTGTGTGTGTGTGTGTGTGTGTGTGTGTGTGTGTGTGTGTGTATGCATACACAGTCAAGCTCAGTTCTAGCCTTACGCGTGTGTGTTGGACAGTTTTGGACCATACATGGTCGACAGTTTAGTCTCCAGCCCTGAACACGGGAACTGGCTCTGCTAGGATTTGCACTGGCACCTCCATGCCCAAGGTCACAAGTGGTGTTAGTAACTGATGGTGACTGCTGTCTGTTGGGACTGTCCCCCATGGGAATGCCCAGGAACATGAGCCCATGGCCTGCCATGTCGTAGCGTGGACAGCACACTCTCTCCTCTGTAACACTGGATGTACTGCCACTACAGGAGCGTGATTGTGCATGGTCATGTGGACTCTCAGCAGATGGGTTTGCTGACCTACGTCTTTGAGTCCAATGCTCAACTCCAACCACACGTTCCAGCGCAGACAATGTGGGTCCAAGACCAACACTGTCTCAGACCACCTTCTGTCCACTGTATCAGTCAACTGATCCGGGGTGTCACCAATGCGGTGGAGGCAGTCACGAATGTCAGACTGTGCTGCATCCGTAACTCTAAGCATATGTCTGGTGTTCTATTCAGAACGTGGCTTTGCCTCCATGACAGCCCGAAATGTGCGCCAAATGACAACAGGTGGTGTACAAACAGCAGGCCTCCTACAAGCGCCCCTGTGAAATCCGCCTGTGTGGGGCCTCGCCATCTGTCTGGCTATGGCCAGTGTCTACACTCACTGGAGCCATAGTTGCTGCACTTTCCTGTTCAATGTCACCACCCTCTAGCCAATATCTGTGGCCTCTGAGGACTGTATATGTATGGGCATACTGACTGTGTGTGGTGACAATGGAGGCAGAAGAAAGATGCCTACCTCTGGGACAAATTCAGCTCCTGACACCCCCACCTGTGCCTCACTGTGGCCACCATCATTATCAGAGTCCAAAGAGAGACTGACATCAGGCTGTGTAGGGGCATACCCCCCCCCACCTGTGATAAGAAAGAAAGAAAGAAAAAAAAAGCGGTACTTGAATACATGCACTGTTGTGTATGAAAAATCCAGCAATACTCATAATAACAAAGACCCACAACTGGATTAGTGGTCAAACATTTTTCTTCTCTACTTTCGTTCAAAAAGGGATTCCTCAGGACAAAATACACACTCAACTCAAGACTTTTATAGCAATCACTTCAGGTAAATAGAGCACCAGTGTGTCATAAAATTACACCTTTTAGGAACAGCCTGCATTTAATTTCTGGAATCTGTGTTCTGAGACACTGCTTTCCAATCTGTCTGCAAATATACAGAGTTGAGTATATTTTTTTGGTTTTAGAGTTTGTACTGTTAGTTGTTGCTTAGATCTCTGGTGAAACTGTTTTGTCCCACCGACCCTCCCTGTTTTTGGCTTGTAGTTTTATTTGGTGGCTTTTGCAGTTGCCCGCCCCACTGTAGATTTGATCTGGACACTCCCCCAGTCCCATCTCTTTGCCACATTCTACCTAATAAACCCTTTCTGCACTTGCTTTTAGTCCTTTTTAATTTAATTGCATTTTTTAAACCGTGTTTGGTCTAATGTTGCTACATATTCAAATGTGCTAGCTTGCAATGAATGTGAATTGTTTTTACTACTTTTATGTAAAGGAAAAAAAAAAAAACTGTAAGCCTGTTTCCTACCTTTCCTGTAACTAGTGTTCCAGGTACAGATTTGCTGTATCCAGGACTGTACGTAAGCTTCTGAGCCCCCAAGCCTTTCTGTGTTGGAGGGAAGCCTTCTAGCTTGTCAGTGAGAGTGGTACGCACTATGTAACCTGTCTACCACATAAGGAGTGGTTCTGGCCCAGAAATTGTAGTTATTGGCCGTTTGGGCAATCTCTTCTTCTCTCTCAACTTTCTGATTTGAAAGCCTGCATTTGCACTTGTTTCTGTCCTGTAACTCGTCTAGTGCAGATACAGATTCTTAGTTTTAGCACTTAAATGTGCTTATTCATGCTCGGCACTTGTTCAGAACTTGTAAGCACTAAATAAGCTACTAATTACTATAGCACTCAACCTTCCTCATTAACTAGAGGAAAACAGTTTTTGTACTTTCTTTTCTCACTTGTTTAGAGAAAAATGGCTCTTGTACTCACTTTCCTCTTATCTAGAAGAAAATTAGTTTTTTATTCAGGCATGTCCAAGGGTCAGCTCCCAGTGTTCTCTTCTGTCTGTCTGATGAATCTGGGCATCTTGAGGCAATGTAGAAATTGCCTCATGTACACAGACAACCCTCTCCTCCTACCACCCAACACTACAACCTGTGAGAGATGCACTTATCTAGCCAAACTGGAGGTAAAGCTCTCTCCAACCAAGATTGAACTTGACAGTCATGAGGAGAAGGTAAACATTCACCACACCACACTCATCACATAGTCTCACTAAATCTACACCTCCAAAATCCACACATAGTAACACACAAACATTCGCGGAGGCTCTCGATAATAATCTCTCTAAGCAACAGAGACCTCCAAAGCAGAAACGCAGTTAACCTCCATCCCCCAACACAACCCAAATGGCACATAGCCCACAGACTCTGTGTGCCACTCAACCACAGCCAGTAAGGCAAAACAACGTACCCAACACACTAGTCATAGGTGACTCTATAGTTAGGCACACTGATGTCCCACTCACCAGGCTAAACAAGGAGAGAAGGTTACTGTCATCTGCCTGTCTGGTGCCAGGATACGCCATATAACCCACGCACTCGGGTCACTTCACAACAAGTACATATATGACTGTCATTGTCCATGTCGGTGTGAATGACCTGAATCGTACCTCCCTGGACTACATGAAAAGAGACATGGAAGAGCTCTCCAATCTTGTAGCCCAGGCAGGTATGACACTATCCCTGAGTAGCATTCTGCCATCGCCGAGAATGATACTGCAGTAGAAGGACAAAATGATTGACTTCAACAATTGGTTAAGCTTCTGGTGTAATTCTAAGGGGATCCAGTATCTGTCTGATTGGGGTGACATGGTCGACAGACCACGATGCTTTGCCACAGATGGCCTGCACCTGTCACTCCTGGGATTCCGGATACTGGCTAAGGCTATTGCTGCCCCTATAGTGCCTTTTTTAGGCAAGGTTCAAATAACAAATTCACCACCTTGACAGGAACAGGCAAGCAAAAACGAAGGATAATGCTACTCAATTCTAGAAGTCTAAATCTCAAAATGCACTCACTCGAGGCACTCCTTAAAATGGAGAACATCAATATCTGTGCAGTGACCGAGACCTGGTTCAAGGCTCCAGAGAGCACCCCTGCACTACCAGGCTATAACTTATGCCACACTTTTTGGCCATGTAACCTGGACTGAAACACTAAAGGCGGAGGTGTGTCCATATTCATTAAGGATATCCACATCTCCAGGCTAGTTGCTTAGCGTAATGCATCCGAGGTTATCCAAGTGCAACTAACTCCTGTAGCAAACTACAATTTGGATTGCAGTTTTGCCCAATCCCCCACTATGCCCCAGGATTTCCACTCCTCTTTTTCTTGATGTACTGAAAAATATTAGGGTTCAACCAAACACCCTAATAATGGGCGACTTCAACTACCCCACCATTAACTGGGAAAACTACTCGTGTACCAACTCCGTAGCTCAACACTTTCTGGAATTCATAAACTCCAATGCCCTGGATCAACTTATCCACACCCCTACCAGGGGCAACAATATCCTAGACCTAGTCATTACCAACATGAGTGACCGTTGTTCCGTGCCTAAAGTCAACTCCTCGTTGGTCCGATCCGACCATAAGCTAATCACCCTTGATATCCACATCCCTCCCCCATCCCCCATTAAGGAAACCACGGTAAATAATTTCTCCAAAGCCAACTTCATGCTTCTTAAGACAGAAGTGGTGAACTTCGTGACACCTATGCAGATGGACAATACAGTTACAACTGCTGAATTCTACACAAATGCACTCTATAAGCACTTACACGAGTGTATGGATCGTGCTATCCCAAACAGAACCAAGATGTTTTCCTCCAAAAAAAGGAAGCCAATCTGGTGGTCCCCTGCCATAAACAAACTGTACAACAGAAGGAAGAAACTGCTGCAAAAGAGAGTAAAATTCCATGAGTGGAGGAGCTCCCTGTTCAGCCTCAGTAAGAAGCTGAGATCCCTTATAAGATCCTCCAAAGCTAGTTACGAAAACAAAATCACCACTAATTCTAAGGACAACCACAAAGCATTCCATAATTATGTCAAGAATCTCGATGGCAACACCAAGATCTGCTCTGTTACAGCACAACGGTACGGAAATTACAGAACCAACTGATATTGCCAACATCCTGGCAGATAGGTTTAATGCTAACTTTACCCCCCCCCAACCCCTAAAGGGCCCATATCTATACAGGAAGAATGCAGAGTCCCTGTAATCACAACTACGCAGGTAAAAGCTGCACTCTCTGAAGCCAAAAACACAGCATCCATGGGACCGGACAACATCCCAGGCTGTGTTTTACACGAACTTCAGAACAAACTGGCTCCCCACTTATGCATCATTTTCAATAATAGTTTCGCATCAGGCTTTGTGCCCACTGAATGGCGCACAGTAACAGTTATCCCACTCCACAAAGGGGGAGCCACCACTGATCCCAGGAACTATCGACCTATTAGCCTGACGAGCCTGCTCTGCAAGGCCATGGAAAGTATCATTATGGAACTCCTAAACAAAGACATTGGTAACCTCCAAACTCTGAATCCCACCCAGTTTGGGTTTGTGAAAGGCAGATCATGCCTCCTGAACCTGATCGACTTCTTTGAGGCAGTCACCAAAGCCGTAGATGAGGGTAAGGTGATTCACATATTCTATCTTGATCTCACCAAGGCTTTCGACACCATCCCCCATTCTGTAATTATAGCTAAATTCACTAAACTAAGTATAAATCACTACATCACAAGATGGGTTGCCAACTGGCTCACTGACAGAACCCACACTGTAGAAGGTGCAGACTCCAAATCTGACCTCAAAGCAGTGACAAGTGGAGTACCACAGGGTTTCGTCCTGGGACACCACCTGTTTGGTATCTACTTCTCTGAAGTACAGACTAACACAGAAGGCCTCTGGCTAACAAAGTTCACAGATGACTGCAAACTAGGAGCCATAGTCAAGTCCCCAAATTATGTGGACATCCTACAGAAGGACCTCGCTGAGACATATGCCTGGTGTCAGAGCCATGGCCTCAAGCTCAATGCCAAAAAGTGCAGTGTCATTCCCTTTGGTAAAAACTCTGTACCCATGAACTACCACATAGGCAGCAATCTACTTAGCACCGAATGTGTGATAAGAGACCTTGGGACCCAGGTGGACAGTAGTCTCTCCTTTGATAGTCACATTGCCACAGTAGTCGCATCGCCACAGTAGTCAGGAAGTCCTTTTACGTGGCACACCTCATCATAAAAGGGTTCTCATCCAGGAAAAAAGAGGTCACTGTTCCCCTCTACTCGACACTCATTAAACGCATTATAAAGTACAATGCCGCTTTTGGAATGTACCTCACAAGACATCTGCAGCAGCTGGAAAGGCCACAGAAGTACCTCACAGAGGGATTACTGGCCTCAAACAAATGCCCTACGCTGACCGCCTCAAAAAACTCCATCTTTACTCCGTAGCTTATCGCCTACTCTGAGGTGATCTCTGCCTAACATATAAAGCTATGTCAAACCCAGAGCTGTTGGACATGCTACATCTAAAGAAATCCCAATCCCTCAAAGCAACACTCTCTCTAGGGACCTAAACCTTGTCACCACAATAAACAGGACATGCTGGAGGGATCGATTCCTGCCTCAGAGACTTCCCGTACTCTGGAACAGGCTACCCATCTATGTCAAGCAAAGTTCTTCATTAGCACTCTTCAAGAAAAATCTTGATGAGTGGATGGGAAATAGGAAATACACCCTGGGGATCACTTCTGTGTCTCTGTTCAACAGTGGCACAGGAAATAACTTTCTTGGGTGGCGTAAGCCAGGGAACCTTGTTGGCTAGGCTTATGTAGGCCCTTGGGCCGATAGCCTAGTACCTACCTATGTATGAAGTAAAGCTTGACCAGTAAAAGATACCTTTTAATTAAGCAATATGAAACTATACGTGACAAAACAACACAAAAACCCAGTACACCGATCTTAAATATAGTGAAATACACTTTTCACTGCCTAGACATTTTAGAGTAATTACCTCATTTAAACTAGGAGGTTTATCTGCTCTTAAATGTCAAGTGTTTCATTTTGTTCAACTATACTCCTGTGATTATCCCCTATAAGATCCTTTGGTACCTGTTCCAGACTGGAAAATAAAACATTCTACTCTGTTTACACACAAAATTATGTTTAAATAAGACATTATTCTGGTCTTATCTTTAAGAGTATATAAATGTTCCTTAAAATGGTGTCATGCTTACCAGGAGCAGGACCATGGCCTTGGGCAATGCCTGACGGACTTGTGAAAAGTTCAGGGTGAGGCAATGTCAGTACCAATGCATGTTGCAGCACAACAAGGTAATGTGTCCATATATTCTACATTTACAGTAGCTGCTGTGTTTACTTGTTGTATTGGTCACATTCTGAGTATGAGAGTACAACTGAGGTTACCCTCCCTAAAGAACAAAGACCTGACACCCATGTAAAAGTTTGTACAGCCTGACATACTGACTGCTACAGTATTACAGTGCTGATAACAGTAAGCCTACCTGCATGCTCCTCTGCTGTGGAAACTGTGGCACTCGCCTCCATGGTATATGGTGTAATGGATGCCTGGGAGCTGTTGTGTATGCCTAGGTTCACCAGGAATTCCTCAATGTCCGAGAGTGGTTGTTCTGCTGCATGCCCTCCACCGGTGATGGCACAATCCCTGGCTACATCTGCTGGTCTTCATCGTGCAGCATTCATCATGTCCGTTGCACAGTGTCGAGCCTGCTGATATGTCCTGCCCTGATGGCCTGTGCCATTCACATTACTGACAAGGTCTACCCACAGTGCAGGGCTCTGTTTCCTGTTTTGCCTCCCTCTGGACAGTAGGATGTAATGATGTTGCCCTAGTCCTTCCAGTATAATTTCATTTTCCACATCAGAGAAGGGTGCATGGCATCTACGGTACATGATTCCTGAAAGACAATGAAAGGGGAGCACATTACAGGATCACATACATGGAAGTACACTATGTAGTGATACAGCAAGGACCAAATGGCTGGCACTATCCACTGCTTGGCCACATGTCATACTCCACAGTGTGCAAACTTACCAAGTGTGTGGATACAACTGAGATAGTAGCAATAGTCAGGTATTCTCGTATGTGCCATGACAGATACTGCTGCATGATCAGGCACCCAACACTCGAGTCTACTGCGGTGTATCCCCTATGGGCAACCCCCCAATAATATGTCATAAGAACAGTGCCAACCAAATAGAAGTGTGCTATTACAACCAATATAAAGGGACAGTCCGAGACGAGTGTGCCACAATGGCAAATGGCAATGTACCCTTAATGTGTTGTACGTCCTGTGTAGGTGTAACACAGCATATCATCAATGGCATATCATTATCACTGGTCTGAGAGAGGCTTAATGCTGTAATCACTATTCTTGAAAGTCTATTCACCCATCTGCATCCTGTTGTACACAAAATCAGTTACATACCTGATGGAGTGTTGTACTCTGCTGTTGATATGTGCTGATAGTAAAGATTTCACAAAGGCGTGCTCTGTGTGAGGAAATTCTCAAACAGAATGGTTCCCAATAGCCAGCTGCTTGCTTTTTAAATATGCTTTTCATCAGCAAGTGATTGCCTCTAAACCAGTCTGTTGGTTTGGAATGCTAATTGCAGCCAACACAGCTGATTTGCACTATCCTCAGCCAATGACATGCAATCACTGTACAATGTATAATGCCTTCATGTAGATTAGGGCCTTTGTCTGATGTATAGTGCTGGACATTACTAGGGTGAGGAGACTACATTGTCACAGAAGGTAGGTCTGTAGCAGAAACCTTCACATAGAGCTGTGTGTGGTACAGGCTGCAGTTGCTGCAGGTAATAGACATAGGCAGTGTGTGTGAACACTTTGGAGGACAACAAGCTGTAGGAATAACTGTGGGAGCTGTGTTAGCCTTGTTGTAGAGGCAGAGCCAGAGTGAAACTACCCTTTTCACCCCAGTTAAGGCATGTATTTAAGGTAAGCATGTTAGTTAATGGTATCACTAACCGAGTACTAGGCAACATGTTTGGTGTGTCCCTGAGTAAGATGGGGGTACAAATATAACAATATGTCCACCATTTGGGCAACTGCCAGGTCATGTGTTAGTCTGGTAGTAATTTTCAGCATATTAAGACAGGCCTTGTTACAAGTAGGGACTTCCAGTATGTATGGTAGCTGTGCAGCTTTGATAATCTGCACAATGACTTTGGACTGATTGTGTGGTGCACTCTGATATTAGTGACCCTCATTTGCATGACATGACACTTTGACTGTGTGTGGCAAAATGTACTGTTTGCAAGGCGATTAACAGACTGAGCTACTGAGTCACTGCTACAGCAAATGTATTTGCAAGATGTATGTGCACACATACAGGCTGTGACATACATTTTCAACATCCATCAGTATGTGTATGGCTTTATATGGTTGTATGTGTGCACCAGGTTCCCTGTTAAACATGTATTTTGCCATTAATGCCTTAGCAGGTGTCTTTCTACATGCTGCTGCTGAAGGGCACATTTGTCTGCTATCACAGGCCTCACTTAAATCCATTATTATGCCGTTGGCTTTCTAGTGGTGTACTATTGCACCAGAGTCCAAGGTACACTCCCATTTTTCCATTACTTTTTAATCAAGTTTGTGCGACACTGTGCGCAGCTCCGTTGAAACACACTTAATGACTGTAACTGGCAAGTACTATATTTTGTTTAAACCACCTATTTTAATTAAGAGTTGTGTGTTATGGCAGGTTAATGCAGTGGTCTAAAGGTGCAATGGTCTTGGGTTCAAAATATGGGGCATAGGTGGAGGTCAAACTATCTTGCACACCAAGACTGGCAGCTCATCCTGGGTGACAACACCCACTCCACCACTGCTCCCAGAGGGGAGCCGGGCCCCTTCCCATGGGGCGGTACTACCCGATGCCACAGGTAGTGCAGGGGAGGGGGCACCACTGGTCTGGATCACAGACATGCTGGGACCTGGTGCCATGGCCGGTTGAGTTAAGGTATGCGGATCAGCTGGAACCGGCCTACCTTGACGTGCTGTGGTAAATGAGATATAGCAGTAAGTTAAGGCTAGTAGTAGTAACCAAACCATTGTTAGGATTCACAGAATGGAGCATTTTAATTAATCCAAATACATAATGTATATATTAAGTGTAACACAACGGTAAATAACATAAGTCAGTATGGTAACAGCATGCCAGTAAGAGGTAAAACACAAGGCCAACAAAACAGTTTAACAAAATGTGTTAATATTGAACCATAACATATAATACATTGCATTTTGCAAAAATATAGTTAAAATATGTTAATATTAAATCATAATAATAATAAATGATAAGGGGTGGGAGGAGAGGGAGAGAAACCATCCATTACTCCCAATGCAGACTGTATCCCTGAAAATGCTGATCATAAATGCTGTACAGTTATGTAGTGTCAAATGTTCTTCATGTTTCACTGTTGCAGTCATTACATTTGGGTAATCTGCTGGCAGGTTGCCCACAGTCGGCCTGAATAACAAAATCTTGGGTCCTGCATCGGTTGCTGTCTCCTCTTCCATGACGTCAGGTCATCAGGGGTATAGAACATGCAGCCGATGCCATTTTATTCAGTCTTTCTTGCCGCGCAGTGCCTGAAGCAGAAGCAGTTCGCAAGGGCTGGTCAGCCAACTCCTGAAATTTTCGCATTCGAGTTTCAGAACCAAAGTCTTCAAACTATAAGCCAAGTACCCCGTTGGGGAAACTTTTTCTTGCTCCTTACCGATGTCAGTAAAAGTTAATAATTGCATTACTTGTGGGAAGCAAATACCTCATAAGGATTTTCATTTGTACTGGTATTCCTTGCCTAGGCCCAGATCATAACGTGCCTTGCTGTCGGTTTTGTGCTAGATTTAACCAACGCACTAAGCATCTGTATATTTTTGCTTCTAAATATTTTGGATCAAGATTTAATTATCCTGAAATGTCGTCGGTTAGCAATCCGACTACCGGAGTTCACAAAAAGCGCAAAGAAAAAGATTGAGACAGACCGTTGAGGTCCAAAACCGATGACGAAGCTTCTCCTAAGCCAGTCGCCAGTTCGTCGGTACTCGGTGAGGTGCTTTCGCAGCCCCTGATACCTGCTACTTTAGAGTCGCAGGCCTCTACCAAGGCCCATTCGGAGTCTGGTATGCTGCCAGATTCTTAGAGTATTGAACCAGCGGATGTCTCTCCCTTGGATGAGTCTGGAGCTGCTGAGCAGGCACCGGCTTCTGAGGGTGTTTTCAGGCCTCAACATTTTTATATTAAACCAACACCAGCCTCAAAAACAAGATCAAAAACTTCTTCTATGTCTAAAAAACTGACGCATGAGCCATGTGCTCTGGCCCCTATGCCTAAAAAACAGATGATCAAAATGGCTGAGGACTTGATTACCTTGATCAGGGCTTCCCAACCCCCCCTTGCTAAGAGGCCTAGGAAAGGCACTGATTATGAATCTTCAGATCAGGTTTCCATTTCTTCTGATCAGGAATTTTCTTTTCCACCCTATGAGGATTCTGATGCAGAAGAATCCATCCCATCTGCATCTCCACCTGAGGATTACTCTTTTGGAGAAACTTTGCATACTTTAAGGGAACATTTTCACTGGGAGAGTCAGGACTTCTCTGAATCAAAAAAGAGGCTTAGGGATTTCCTTCTTCGTCTTCGGCATAGGTCTTTGGCAATACCTCCTGTATTGGACATTGTTGATCATGTGTTTTTGGAATCAAGCATGGCTCCTGATTCCCTACCTCCAGCTCCTAGTAAGTCAGACAGATATTACAGGGTTCCTGACTCCCACAAATTTCTATTCAAAAATCCTGTTGCTGATCCTGAGACTATTTCACAGGGTCCCAAGTGTGTAAAGGCCTCTACAGCCAAAAATCCTACCCCCTACTAGGGAGATAGGAAATTAACCCTGGGGATCATGTCAGTCGCCCTGCTAGACAGGGACCCAGAGAAGTAAATATTGTGGGGAAAAAAATTCCAGGGAATTGTTATAGGTTCATAGGTTGATACTAGGCTATCTGCCCTAGGGCATTTATAAGCCTAGCCAGAGTGTGTTTGACTTTCGCCCCCCTTTTAGATTAGTTGACTGTGCCTCTGTATAGTAGGTCACAGAAGATCGCCCTTTTAAGGTTAGTTTACTGTGCCCCTGTCTAGTAGGGACACAGAAGACATCCCAGGGGTAAACTTACGATCTCCCATCCAGTCGTCAAGATTTCTCTTGAGTGTCATTGAGGGGCTCTTCCTAACATGGATTGGGATTTTGTTCCAGAGTGAGGGGAGCCTCTGGGATATGAATCTGTCCCTCCAGCATGTCCTATTTATTTCTGTGCTTAGGTTTTAAGTCCTTAGAGCATGTAGCTCTAAGGGATTTGGATTTCCTGAGGTGGAGCATGTCCATTAATTCTGGTTTGGACATGGCTTTGAACGTCAGGCACAGATCGCCTCTGAGTAGGCGGTAAGCAACTGAATAGAGCTGGAGTTTCTTTAGCCTAACTACGTAGGGCATTTGTTTGAGTCCCTTGATCCTCTTGGTGAGGTACTTTTGGGGTCTTTCCAGTTGCTGCAGGTGTCGGGTAAGGTACATCCCAAATGGAGCATTGTATTCAATTATGGGCCTGATGAGTAGAGGGGCACAATGACCTCTATTGATCTAGATGTGAACCCTTTCGTGATAAGGTGGGCTATATAGAAGGTCTTTCTAACCACTTTGGCAATGTTATTGTCAAAGGAGAGATTGCTATCTACTTGGGTCCCCAAATCCCTAATTACTTCTTCCGTACTTAATGGATTGCCACCTATGTGGTAATTTGTGGGCACTTTGTTTTTCCCAAAGGGGATGACTATGCACTTTTTGGCATTTAGTTTTATGCCATGGCTCTGGCACCAGTTATCCATCTCTGTGAGACCCTTTTGGAGGATGAGGATGCTTGTGTCAGTCGGCGAGTTGATAATGGCACCCAGTTTGCAGTCATCTGCGAACTTGGTCAGCCATAGTCCTCCCGTGTTAGCCTGTACCTCAGAGAAATATATACCGAACAAGAGAGGTCCCAGGACTGAGCTTTGTGGGACGCCACTTGTAACTGGTTTAGAGTCTGACATGGCACCTGCAATTCTGACCATGTGGGTTCTATCCCTGAGCCAGTTTGCAGCTCATCTTGTGACATAGGGGTTGATATTTAAGCTGGTGAGCTTATTTATGATGCCCAAGTGGGGTATTGTGTCAAAGGCTTTTGGGAGGTCCAGGTAGGCTGTGTGGACTACCTTCCCTTCATCTATGGCCTTGGTGACTGAAGTCGACCAGGTTCAAGAGGCAAGATCTGCCCTTAACAAACCTGAATTGGGTAGGATCCAGTGTTTGGAGGTTCCCAATGTCTTTGTTTATGAGTTCCATAATGATTACACTCCATAGCTTTGCAGACCAGGCTAGTCAGGCTTATAGGGCGATAGTTTCCGGGGTCCGTTGTGGCACCACCTTTCTGGAGTGGGACCACTGTTGCTGTACGCCATTCCTTGGGTACATATCCTGTAGTAAGGCTGAGAATGAACAGTGACTTTATCTGAGAGTTCAGTTCTTCTTGGACCGTCCGTTCCCATTGATGCTGTGTTTTTTGCTTTGGAGAGGGCAGCTGTCACCTGTGCATCTGTGATGTCAGGGAGGCTACAATCTGTTGGGATAGACATTTGCTCTTTTGGGGGGAAAGGGGGGGAGAAGTTTGCACTGAACCTGTCTGCCAGGATGTTGGCAATGTCTGGGGGTTCAGTGTATTTTTTGTCATTTTGCACTGACTCGGAGCATATCTGGGAGTTGCCACCCAGGTTCTTGACGTAACTAAAGAAGGCCTTGTGATTATCTTTTGCATCTTTTGCAATTTTTCTTTCGAAGCTGGCCTTAGATGATTTTATGAGGGATTGTAATTTCTTGCTAGTACTGATCAGAGATGCCTTCCCTTTTTGGGATTTTGCTCTATCATATAGTAGCTTCCTCCTTCTGTTGTATAGCTTATTTATGGCTGGGGTCCACCAGACAGGTCTCCTGCCTTTGGAGGAGTGAGTCTTGGTTTTATTTGGGATAGCACGATCCATGCATTCCTGTAGGTGTCCATAGAATGCATTTGTAAAGGATTCTGCTGTTTGGGCCGTATTGTCCACTGGCCCGGGGGCTTTGAAGGATTCCACCTCTGTTTTGAGAAGTGTGAAGTTTGCTTTTGAGAAGTTCTTCACCGTGCTTTCCTTGGCTAGGGGTGTGGACAGGATATGGATGTCCAGTGAGATTACTTTATGGTCAGATCTTACCAATGAGGGTTATACCTCTGGTATGGAACAGAGAGTCCCCATGTTGGTGATTATCAGGTCCAATATGTTTTCCCCTCCTGTGGGATTGGTGACCAGTTGTTCCATAGCATTTGAGTTTATAAATTCTAGGAACCGTTGGGCGAGGGTGTTGGCTTGAGTAGTGCTTTCAGTCTATGTTTGGGTAGTTGAGGTCACCCAATATGATGGTGCTTGGAGAGACCTTCATATTCTCCAGTGTTCTCAGGAAAGCCGAGTGGGGTTCCTGAGTTTGGGAGGGTGGTCTTGTAGCAGGCTACAAACTGAAAGGCAGTTTTGCCCACTGTTAGTTGCACATGGATGGTCTCCGATGCTTCGTGCAGTGCCACTAACCTGGAGGTGTGGGTATCTTTGATGAATATGGATACTCCCCCTCCTTTTGTGGTTCGGTCCAAGTTTTGGGGCCAAAAAGCATGGTATGAGGTATAACCTGGTAGTGCTGGGGTGCTCTCGGGAGCCTTGAACCAGGTTTCTGTTACTGCACAGATGTCGATATTCTCCATACTGAGGAGAGCCTCGAGTGCGTGCATCTTGAGGTTTAGACTTCTGGCATTGAGCAGCATTACCCTTAGTTTCTTTTTCCTTGTGTTGTCTATGGAGGTGGGTTTGTCTTTTGAGCCTTGCCTAAAAAAGGCACTATGGGGGTGGCAAGAGCCTTAGCCAGTATTCGAAAGCCCAGGGGTGACAGGTGCAAGCCGTCCCTAGCGAAGCAACGTGTCTTGTCGACCATATTATCCCAGACTGGCAGACACTGGATCCCCTTTGAATGACACCAGTACTTTAGCCAATTGTTAAAATTGATCATTTTTTCATTATACTGTGGCATCATTCTTGGTGAGGGTAAGATGCTACTCAAGGTCAGGATCATACCGGCCTGGACTACATGATCAGAGAGCTCCTCTGTCTCTCTTCATGTAGTGCAGGGAGGTACTTCTCAGGTCATTCACACCAGCATGGAGAATGACAGAGTTATTGGACATTGGGTGAGTCACTGAGGCTAGGCTTGCATAGGCCTTAGGGCCGATAGCCTAGTACCAACCTATGAACCCTCTGATAGAGGTTCCAGGGCGCTGGATAGATGGGGAAAGAAGGTTTATACGTCTGCAACCTTGGCAATTAGGGCCTTAAACTGCCAGTTCCATATGCTTAAATATCAACAGCATGTTATGGGCTTACTGAAACAGAAAACGATGTTGATTTCTGATTGCGTGGAAAATAAAGAATTACAGGAATTATTGCATTCAGCAGAACAGGTTGGAAAGCATACTTTGCAATGTGGTTTTGAGGCCTTTTGCAGGGCCGCAGTTACTGGATCTGTGATTAGAAGGCATGCCTGGCTCAAGGAGCAAAATCTGCCTAATCATGTTAAAGCTAAATTGTTGGATGCCCCCTTGTAGCATGATACTCTGTTTGGTAATAAGGCAGAAGAGGTTTTAAAGAAAATGGAAGACAAAGTTAAATCTATGCAAACTGTAAAAGATTTCTTGCAAGTGCAGCCACCCAGGTTCAGTAGGCACTGGCCTACTAAAAACTTGGTCCTTTCCTGTTTTCCAACAGAGCCGCTCAAGGCAAATCCAGGTGCTCAAAAGGCTCCAGATACCAATCACAGGGTTCTTACAGGTCAAAGCAATGGGGTGCCTCCACCTCCAAATCTGGAGGAAACAAAGCACAACCCTACAGTAAGCCGTCTCAATGACTTACCTTCATCAAGCACTTATCTTTTGACAGCCCCCTTGGAGGGAAAACTAGCACTTCATGCTCAAAATTGGCAGTTAATTACCCAGGACAAGTGGGTATTAAACATAGTATTCTAGGGGTACAGATTTCATTTCCATACTTTACCAATTCCAAATGGTTGGCCAGAGCTGCCACAGAATCAGTGGGCAGAGGGTCAGAAACAAGTTATGTCCCTCATGGATATGGGGGCTATTCAACCAGTACCAGAAAAGGAAAAAGGACAAGGTTTTTATTCAAGACTTTTCCTGGTACCCAGAAAAGACCATACCTGGCGTCCAATACTGGACTTACCGATTTTGAACACGTTCCTGGACATTCCAAAATTCAGAATGCTGACTTTACAACAGCTACTGCCTATGCTGGGCAGGAACGCTTGGTTAGTGACTCTAGACTTAAGAGGCATACCTGCATATCCCAATAAGGGAATCATGCAGAAGATACCTCCGCTTCAAGGCAGGTTTTCTGCATTACCAATTCTCTGCACTGCCCTTTGGCTTATCTACTGCGCCCAAGGTCTATACAAAGTGCCTGGCACCAGTAATTGCATTTTGCAGACAAAGAAGCATACAAATTTATCCTTATCTGGATGACTGTCTCATTCAAGCAGAGGACAAGGACACTCTTCTTCAACATCTGGCATTTGTAAAAAGGCTTCTAACATGCCTAGGGTACACAATAAACAAAAAGAAATCCCAGCTGGTACCCTCTCAAATAATTACATTCCTGGGTACAAGCTTGAATACAACTACCCAGATGGCTTAACTTACGCCAGACAAACAAAGGCAACTGACAACATACTTCAAACAAATGGCAACAAAAACCCAGTTATCTGCAAGACAAATTCTGCAGGCTTTGGGGTTCATGGCATCCTGCATTCTACTAATTCCATATGCGAGACTGCATATGAGGAAACTACAATGGTACCTAAAAAGTTTATGGAGTCAACATGGTCAGTCTGGAAACAATGATTCCTCTTATTCCCTGCCTACAACAGGAGTTTCTTTGGTGGGCAGAGACATGTCACCAAAACAAGGGACTGTCTTTCACTCTACCCCCTGCCACCCAAACCCTAACTACAGATGCATCAGACTATGCTTAGGGGGCCCACCTGGTGGGGAGATGCATTCAGAGCAAATGGAGCCCAAAACAAATGCATCTGTATATCAACCAGAAAGAGATGCTAGCTGTTCAGAATGCTCGGACAGCCTTCAAGGACTTACTTCACCCAGGACAACTACTGATAAAGACGGACAACACCACGGTTATGTGGTACATAAACAAGCAGGGGGGTACATATTCCTACCCCCTTTGCAGACTAGCCATGTTATTGTGGAACACAGCTTTGACTTACCAAATACATCTTCAAGCTCAATTTCTGCCAGGAAAACAAAATACTGTGGCAAACGACCTAAGCACAAATGGAAACTGGATCCACAAATCTTCAGCATGTTAACACAGAAATGGGGCAGCCCAGACATGGATCTATTTGCCTCTCCCCAAAATTATCAGCCGGACAAATTCTGCACAAGAACTTATCACAGAAAAGCATGGAAAGTGGATGCCCTATCCTTCAGTTGGAAAAACCTATCCGTCTATGCCTTTCCCCCTCTGCCTCTTCTCTCCAAGGTCTTACTAAAAGTCAGATAGGAAAAACCAAAAATGATCCTAGTTGCTCCGGACTGGCCTCACCAGCACTGGTACCCGATTCTAAGGAATATGTCCCAACTTTCTCCATGGTACTTGCCTCAAATACCTCATCTACTGTCTCAGCAGAACAATCAAATTCTGCATACTCTGCTCCAAACTCTGAATAATTTGCAGCATGGCTGATCATTTAATTATTCAAACAATACCTCTCAGTAAATCTGTGATGGATGTCATTTTGGAAGCCAGAAGGTCTAGTACTAGAAAATCTTATGCTGATAAATGGAAGAGATTCTGTGCTTGGAACCAAGCACAAGGAACGCACACAGCAAAGCCTAATATTCCTCAGATTTTACAATATTTGACTGAGATGCTTGACAAGGGTGTATCTTTTTCTTCAATAAAAATACATGCCTCTGCCATCTCTGCTCATTACAACACAGAGCCCTCCCCTCTTTTCTCATCCTTTGCTTAAACAGCATCTGAGAGGGGCCAAAAATTTAAGGCCTCCCAGAAGATCACCAACTTCTGCATGGGACCTCAACTTTGTGCTGGAAAAACTCACCCTGCCTCCTTTTGAACCAGCAGCTACTGCGGATATAAAATTTTCTATCTTGGAAAACAGCTTTCCTCTTTGCAGTCACTTCAGCAAGAAGGGTTTCAGAACTATAGGCTCTCATGGCTGTGGAGCCTTTTATTACATTTTACCTGGACAGAGTGTCCCTCAGGACCAATCCTTTTTTTATGCCTAAGGTGGTATCCAGTGTGGCTCTTAACCAGACAATTCACCTGCCAACATTTTACCCAAATCCGCAGAACAAGGGGGAGTGGATTCTGCATTCATTGGATGTACACAGACAACTAAGATTCTACTTAAACTGGACCAAATCTTTGAGGAAGTCTGAGCAGCTACTGGTAGCATTTGCTGCAGGGTCAGAGGGGGAAGGCTATATCAAAGCAGACTATTTCTACGTGAATAAGCCACTGCATTCATTTCTGCTACTTGCACCATGGTAAACCTGTGCCCAAGGGGATCGGGTCACATTCCACCAGGGCTGCCTCTACCTCAGCAGCTTTTCTCAGAGGGGTTCCAGCCAAAAACATTCTAGAGGCTGCTACTTGGAACTCTGTTCATACCTTTACAAAGCATGATCATTTGCCTCTCTTCTCCAAAAACAGGGCAGGCGTTGCTACTGCAGTTCTTCAGGGCCTTATAGCCTCTCCTAATGCTATTTAGTTCTATCCTCCCATCCATAGCTTTGGGATTCTACCCAAATGTAATGACAGCAACAGTGAAACACAAAGAACATAGTACAGTTGTGTACACTTAAATAAATATAGATGTTCGAGTGTATTCACTGTTGCGGTCTGGGTTACCCATCTGCCATCCCCCTTTTCTTTAACTTTTCTTTCTTTCACTATATACTAATACCTTTGTGGTGTATTTGTTTTTAGATGAAGGTAAAATTTATGTTGCTAAAAGTGCATTTACATATATTTCTGTTATATATATATATATATATATATATATATATATATATATATATATATATAAAATATATATATTTTTTTGCTCCCCATTTGGGGGGCACCTGATATCTGGGGCAAGAAAAACTGAATAAAATAGCAACAGCTGCCTGTTTTATACCCCTGCTGACCTGACGTCATGGAAGAGGAGAGAGCATCCGAAATAGGACCTAAGACATTTGTTATTCAGGCCGACTGAGAGCAACCTGCCAGCAGATTACCCAAATGTAATGACTGCAACAGTGAATACACTCTAACATCTACATTTATGGTAAGTGTACACAACTGTACTTTTTGAGTACAGTGACTACAATTCTGTAGCTGATGTAGCACGTACATACCTCTCAAGCTGTTAGCATGGGTCAGTTTGGGCCTAGCATAAGAAATGCAGGTACACAACTACACAGGGAACTTTCACATAATGTGGACGTCTATAATTACCAAGGTGTCCTGTAAGTGGATTTGGTAATAAAATTGCATTCCAGGTAATCATTTTTCTGGTAATCCTGTGATATATGGATTAGGTAATTTTAATTACATTACATGAAATCGTGACACTTTTGAGGCATGTTTTTGCACAGTACATAAACTAGACATCCGTCCTGCCTTAGTTGGCAGGCATGGGAATATAACCCAATAGCTGTGACTGTAGGGGATATCTGCAAAAAATGTAACCTTTACTGCAGCATCTTAGTACAGACATGCAAAGAATACAGCCGTTCTGAGAATATGTAGACATGTATTTAGGAATCAACAATGTTTCTTAACACTTTATTGGTATTGCTGATAACTGTCTGTGAAATGTTAGCACAATCATATATGGTCATAACATGGGCTACTTCAACCATATGCCATTTGTTGAGCAAAACGACCAGACAGTATATAAAAAAAAAAGATTTATTATCTCTAAAAGTTTGTCTCTAATATCTCGGCTATCACAGCCTTCTTAGGAGTACAAACATTTCAAACAATTGGTTGTGCTGCGTATACCATGTGTTCCTAGAGTGGGAGAAAAAGACATTATGTGATTGAATTAGTTTTGCATTCTAGAACTATTGCAGTGCTATACTTGACTGCAGTGATAGTAGAGCACACATGCATGGAATACAGCCATACTGCAGTTATTAAAACGCATTTCTGTAGGAATCGACAATGCTGCTTAACACTTTATTGGTATTGCTGGTAAATGTCTGTAAAGTCCACACAATATCTGCCCTTAGAGTGGGCTGCCTTACTTGTATATCTTTATTACCTGAAGTAGGAGGAACAGAGAGCATTGTGTGACCGATACTGGCCTGGAGACTGCGTTGGACTGTACTATCAGTTAAACAATACAGTTTGCAGGCCATTGGTTTAGCATTCTACAGCTATTAGTGTTACACTTGACTGCAACAACCTTACCATAGACCAGCAATGCATACAGCTCTACTACAATGGTTATGATAACGCAATCTGCTGTGCACCATTTTGCTTACTGTTATTGTTTAATGCAGTACAGTTGTTATTGTTCATTTATTGCACTACAGCTCTGATTGCCAATTTATTGCACTGCAGTTTGTATTGTGTATACTTTATTGCAGTAAATGCTTTACTCTTTCTTGCTTATTCCACTATGGATAATATAATAAATCCATACGTACCACACTCACGGTGCAACCTGGCCAGGCGCTGGACATGGGACTCACCACTGTGAGCCCTTTCAGCTGCATCTGTTGGGAGAGAAGCACACCATTATGCATACCAGTTTTGCAGACCTTCGTTTTGCATATTGGTAAACGGTGGAAAACATACTTGCATATTTGTGAGGCATTCCCAGCTCCTCTTCAGGTCATCAACATGGTGATGACACTGCTCACCTGTGTGGTTGATATCAGTAACATTGGTGAGTTCCATGGCCAACCGGTCCCAGGCATCCACTTTACACTCCGAGCCCTGGAAACTGCCCTGCAGCAGCCTGGATTCATAATTTTTTTTTACCGGGGCCCAACAAAGAGCCTGGACTCCTGAACATCTCATCTGTGCACCTAGAAACATGCACCTTCACCAGCACCGCCTGCCATATCACCAGTTGATCAGACTCTAAAGACTGTTGCACAATTCCTGCCTATTGTGCCTAATATAGGTTGTTTTCCTGCCCTTACATGTTATTGACCAACATTCAGAAAAGCTTAGCATTGCTTAGCATCATATAAACCATGTGTAAACTTGCACAACCAAGGTTTTAACCAAGCTTAGCACTGCACAAACAAAAGTAGTCTTTAGCATGTTTAAGCAGTGTTCAGCACAGTGCAGCAGTGCCATATTTCACAGATTTGTTATTAAAATTAAATTCAATAAATTAAATTACCGATATCTTATCACTGCTAGGGACTCCAACCCAGGGCCTACTAAGCATTAGGCTGTATCTCTACCAATTTATCTACTTGGATATTATGAAAACTAGTATACCTTCACATATACTACTGGGTTACCTGATAGTGTCGCTAAGAACTGTGGCACACCACGCAAACACATTCAAATAGACCCAGACATAAATAATTATATCCGGTTTCTATTTTTAAATGTCTAGCAACTGTCAGCTATGTATGAGTGCCATGCAAACACCAATTAAAAAAAAATGTAAAGTAAGAAAAATGTGTCATGATAATTAATGACATCCGGTTTCTATTTTTAGATGTCTGGCAGGAGTTCGCTGTCTGTATGTGAGCACAGCTTGGCATTGCTGCACTTTGTGCCATGCCATGCAAATGTACAAAAAAATGGAAAAAAAAAAAAACTTTAAAATAAAATATTACACATTTGACCCAATTCACAGCATTTCGACAGTAGCAGGGGGTAGTACAGGGAACCTCACTCTGTACACATCCACAATCATGTGTAGCCTCTACACTTCTCCTTACACCAGTTCAATATCCCTGTTCCTATGCTGTCCCTCGGCAGTGTGCCTAGGGGGGAGGTGTGGCAGTGTAAATGGATACATTCTGTGTAGTCTTTACACTGTGCCTACATGGATTTTATTAAATCCTGGGGAATGTTTATTTACAGTTGGCTTTCTCTCCTCTCTTCCCCTTCCCAAAGCATTTTTTTGAACACTAGTGACATGAAGCAGGGCTTATAGTTTAGAGTCCCCCAAAAGTAAAACAAATTTTGAAAAAGCCCAATATTTCCAGATTTTCTTGTTCATATTTCACAAATATTTTTGTGTTGTAATCCCACAGTAAGTTACTGGTTTTATTAATATTCTCCATAACCAAAATCCTGCCTCTGCTTTATTTCCAACATGCATTCATTCTTCTACTCAACTCTTGTGCTCCCTTCCTTCTGTCCAACGTTTTCTGTTGAAATACTGGAAAAGGTTTCACAGGTGCAGTCTCTCTCTGGTCTCTATTACTAGAACAACACTGAGCAGAATCTCTCTGATGTCCTTCAAGGATGCATCTGCAGTCCTTACAAATGGGTTGTCCTGTCGTCAGGCAGCCCCTCGGTCGGCCGGATTCCAAAGTCTGGGTCTGGCCTCTGCTGGTGTCGCACTTCACCCGACGTCATAGCTGCAGTTCTTCGGGTATAAAGGCATCAGCCAACGCCATTTTCCTCGGTCTTTCTTGCCGCGTGGCGCCCGAAGCAGAAGCTGTTCGCAAGTGTCGGTCGATCAGAACCAGAGATTACTACTACAAGTACCGAAGACTTCTAAAAAGCTAAGTACCCCGTTGGGGACTCTTTCTTGCCTCAGCCGATGTCAGAAAAAGTGAATAACCGTTTAACTTGTGGGAAACAAATACCTCATAAAGATTTCCACTCTTACTGCTTACCTTGCTTAGGCCCAGACCACGACGTAGCAGCTTGTCTAGCCTGTGCTTCTTTTAACCGACGGACGCTTAGACGTCGGTCGGAATTTGCTGAAGAGTTTTTCGGCTCCGATTTTGCTTACATTATGCCGTCGGATCCTCCGACTATGCAAATTTCTAAAAAGCGCAAGGAAAAGGACCGACACTCACGGTCCGCGGTTTCGGCCGAAACTGCGGTTAAGCCAACCACGAGTGTCTCGGTTTCGGCTGAAACCGAGTCCACGGTTCTTCCTTCGGCCGAAAGCTTGCCACTTACTGAGGCCTCATCCAGCCTGGCTGAATCTGCTACTGAAATCCCACCTGCTCTTGCAGGTTCACAGGATTTATCTGATACTATCCCTTTGGATATTTCTACCCCTGCACGTGGAGCTGCTAGGCCTCCTGCATCCATGTCGATTAAGGCCTTTGCCAGGGCTAAAGCAGCAAAAACTACAACATCTGTGCCTGCTAAGACCCCCTCTCACAGGCCTAGCTTTAGTTCACAAATACTTAGTCTAGCAGAGGATCTCATTTCTTTGATCTGGGGATCCCAACCACATCCAGACAGGGCCTCTCACCCACCTCCAGAGAAGAGGACTAGAGTAGAGCCCCCTGAGCCAGTTTCTTCAGATGGCTCCTCTGATGAATCAGATAATTCAAACCCTCCAGAGGGCCCCTTTTCTCCTTATGAGGACTCTGATGCAGAAGAGTCCATTCCTTCTGCCTCTCCGCCTGAGGAATTTTCTTTTGGGGAAACCTTGCATGCTATGAGGGAACAATTTCAATGGCAGGGCCAGGATTTTCAGACTCTAGGAAAAGGCTTAGAACCTTTTTGCATTTGCCACAGCATAGGCCTTTAGCCATTCCTCCAGTCCTTACTGTTGTGGATGATGCTTTTAATGATGCTTGTACTGCTCCTGATTCTTTCCTCCGGCCCCTGCTAAGCCCGATAGGTACTACAGGGTTCCGGACACACATTATCATTTGTATAAGGCCCTTTTGCAGATCCGAAACTATCTCCCAGGGACCCAAGGCTGTAGCAGCTACTTCTACTAAAACCCCCTCCCCTCTGAAAGGGAATCTAGGGCCTTAGAGAGATGGGGTAAAAGTTTACACTTCTGCTACTCTTTCAGCTAGGGCCTTGAACTGTCAATTCCACATGATTCAGTATCAGGAATTTATGTTAGACCAATTAACTAAAAAACTGTCCTCGGATGAACCATTAGACAAAAAATCTGTACAGGAAATGGTACATAACATTCAACAGGTCAGTAATCATTCCTTAAAATGCGGCTATGATGCACTGGAGGCTTCCTTTAGATCAGCCATGACTGGCACAGTGATCAGAAGACATGCATGGTTAAAAGAGCAGTCCTTACCAGACCATGTTAAATCAAAGCTCCTAGATGCTCCCATGGATAAGCTCAATTTGTTTGGCTCCCCTGCAGCAGGTGCTGAAGAAGGTGGAAGAGAAAGCAAAATCTGTCCAGACAGTCAAGGATTTCTTGCAGGTCCAGCCTCCAAGGTTTAGCAGGAACTGGCCTCCCAAGAATTGGTCCTTTCCAGACACCTCCAGAGCTCCGAGAGGCAGGAATAGGCGCTCAAGAGGCAGGGGTCAATCCAGAGGTGCCTACAGGGGACGTCAGTGGCAGGCTAACAACCAGCGAGGTACAGCCACAGATCCAGCCACCACCACTTCCACAGGACAATCGCAGTGACTTGGCTCTGGCACCGCCTACCAGGGAACAACTAGAGGCACCCATAGGCGGGAAGCTAGCCTTATTTTCAGTAAACTGGCATTACATCACAGGAGACAAATGGATTTTACAGACAATAGACCAAGGTTACAGGTTTCACTTCCATACTCTACCAAGGAACAGAGGAATGCCAAACCTACCTCCAAATCAGAAGACAGAAGCTCTAGAACAAATAACTCACTTACTAAGGATGAGAGCTGTAGAAAGGGTACCATCTATGGAACAAGGGCAAGGATTTTACTCCAGACTCTTCCAGGTACCAAGAAAAGAAAACCAACGGAGACCTATTCTCGACCTGTCCGCTTTAAACACATACCTCATTGTTCCAAAATTCAAAATGCTGACCCTACAGCAGCTTCTTCCCATGCTGGGCAAGGAGTCTTGGCTGGTGACTCTAGATCTCAAGGAGGCATACCTGCACGTCCCCATACGACCAAATTGCAGAAGATGCCTCAGATTTCTTGCAGGATCAGAGCATTATCAATTCTCAGCATTGCCCTTTGGCTTATCTACTGCGCCCAGAGTATTCACGAAATGCCTGGCATCAGTAATTGCTCATTGCAGGCTTCAGGGAATTCAAATTTACCCTTACCTGGACGACTGCCTGTTACAAGCGGACAACAAAAACAAATTAACAAAAGATTTGGAAAGGGTCATTCATCTACTACAAGCCCTGGGATACACAGTCAATATAAAAAAGTCAAGGCTGATACCATCCCAAAGGATAACCTTCTTGGGTGCAGATCTGGACACATCAAAACAAATGGCATTCCTGACAGTAGAAAAACAGGAGCAACTCCTTTCTACTTCATGGCATTAACAAAGCAGAACCAGCTAACAGCAAGAAAAGTCCTGCAAGCTCTCGGTTACATGGCATCCTGCATAATATTGATTCCACATGCCAGACTACATATGAGAAAGTTACAGTGGTATCTAAGGAATTTATGGTCTCAGCACAAGCACAGCCTAGAAACCCAAATTCCAATAATTCCATGCCTGAAACAAGAATTCCAATGGTGGGCTCAGGCCTGTCAATCAAACAAGGGACTGCCCTTCCACAGCACTCAAACAAGCCAGACCATCACAACAGACGCCTCAGACCTCGGTTGGGGGGCACACATGCTGGACAAGTGCATACAAGGCTTATGGACTCAAGACCAGCTGCACCTACACATAAATCAAAAGGAAATGCTGGCAGTAAAACTGGCAATTCAGGCATTCAGACCATTTCTTCGACAAGGTCAACTGCTGATAAGGACGGACAACACCACAGTTATGTGGTACATCAACAAACAGGGAGGCACACATTCATACCCTCTATGCCGGATGGCAATGGACCTCTGGAATGTGGCACTGAGCTTCAACATTCAGCTACAAGCAATTTTTGTGCCAGGAAAAGAAAATATACTAGCAGACATCCTAAGTAGAACTACCACGGATGCCCACGAATGGATGCTGCATCCGGACATCTTCAAAACCATTACAGGAAAATGGGGACTACCAGAAATAGACTTATTTGCATCCCCACACAATCACCAACTGAAAAATTCTGCACAAGGACGTACCACCCACTTGCTTGGAAAGTGGACTCCCTATCTTTCAGTTGGAAAAACCTGACAGCATATGCATTCCCACCTCTTCCCTTGATGCACAAGGTGCTATTGAAGATCAAAGAAGACCGTCCAAGGATCATCCTGATAGCTCCAGACTGGCCAAGGCAACATTGGTACCCATTACTGAGGAGTATGTCTCGGGAACAAATATGGCCTCTGCCCCTAGTTCCCTTGCTGTTAACACAGAACAACTTCAAAACCCTGCATCCAAACCTGAGAACACTGCAGCTGGCTGCCTGGAACATTGCATAAGACCAAATAACCCAGATTTATCTCAAAGGGTTAAATACATTATCTTGGAGGCTCGCAGACCCTCAACAAGAAAAAAATTATTCAGCAAAATGGAAAAGATATCTCATTTGGAGTACTGCAAAAGGAGAGAATGTGCCACTGGTAAACATAGCTAACATCCTGGAATACTTGGCAGAGCTCTTCCACTACGGCCTGTCCTATTCTTCCATTAAGATTCATGCATCAGCTATTTCAGCAGAATACAACTTGGATCCTCCAGTCTTCTCACATCCTCTGCTCAGGCAGTTTCTGAGAGGAATTAAAAATGTAAAGCCACCTAGGAAGCCACCATTGCCAGCATGGGACTTGAACTTTGTGCTACAAAAGTTGACACTCCCTCCTTTCGAGCCAGCAGCAACAGCAGAATTACAGTACTTATCATGGAAAACTGCTTTCCTGCTTGCAATCACTTCAGCAAGAAGGGTATCTGAGCTACAGGCATTAATGGCAGTGCAGCCCTTCCTGATCTTCCATCAAGATAGAGTGTCCATGAGAACTAATCCTACTTTTATGCCAAAGGTGGTCTCCAGGGTATCTTTAAATCAAGCTATCCACCTACCTACATTTTTCCCCAACCCACAGAACAGGGGAGAAAGACTGTTGCATACCTTGGATGTACATAGACAATTACGTTACTACCTGGACAGGACCAAGAGCAATAGAAAAACTGACCAGCTACTGGTAGCATATGAAACAGGAATGGAAGGAAAAGCAATTTCAAAACAGACAATCTCTAAGTGGATAGGAAATTGCATTAGATTTTGTTACTCCTACCATGGGAAGAAAACTCCAGAAAACATCAGGCCGCATTCTACAAGGGCTACAGGCACTACCACAGCTTTTACGAGGAGTGGCTACCAAAGACATTTTAGAGGCTGCTACTTGGAGCTCCGTGCATACATTTGCCAAGCATTATAATTTACCTTTATACTCCAGATCCCGAGCAGGTTTTGCCACTGCTGTTTTGCAAGGGATCTTAACTACACCATAATCTTATTTCTCCTCCTCCCCCAGTTTGGCTATGGTATTCTACCCATTTGTAAGGACTGCAGATGCATCCTTGAAGGACATAGTACAGTTTTGTACCTACCATAAATGTAGATGTCCGATAGGCATGCATCTGCAGTCAGGATTACCCTCCCTCCTTCCCCTCTGTGGTACTCCTAGGGTATTTGCCCATCTTGTAGCTAGCTGGGGGAATCTATTATGGTGTATTTGTTTGTATATATGTACATGCATGCTTATTTTTTGTTCGCTCTCTACTATTTGGAACCATTTGCATTTATCCAAATTTAGCCTTCCTAGAGGGCACCTGGCATCTGGGGCAAGAAACACTGAGGAAAATGGCGTCGGCTGATGCCTTTATACCCGAATAGCTGCAGCTATGACGTCGGGTGAAGTGCGACACCAGCCGAGGCCAGACCCAGACTTTGGAATCCGGCCGACCGAGGGGCTGCCTGACGACAGGACAACCCATTTGTAAGGACTGCAGATGCATGCCTATCGGACATCTACATTTATGGTAGGTACAAAACTGTACTTTTCACAGCTCACTTTTTGTTGAGCAAACTTTTGTATTTCCTCCTTAGCATGCACTTCATCAAAAAGTGATTTTGTCCCTCCAGGGAAGAAGACCTTAAATCAGCTGGATACAGCAGTTTGAATCTCGCACCTGCATCTTGACATGCCCTGAATAGTGGAATGAATTTACGCTTCTGCCTGGTGTACAATGAGTAATCATTCTCCACAAATACTGTGCTGTATAGATGCAGACTGCACCTCCTCTGGTCTTTCCACACAGTGCATGTTTTCTGTCAACACAAAACCGGGTATAATTCTTAACTGCACTATCATTTATCTTGTCATGCAGCCACGTCTCAGTCGTCTTCTTCTTCTTTCGGCTTTTCCCGGTTAGGGGTCGCCACAGCGGATCACCTTGTCCGCACATTGAATGGCAGTGGAGTTTTACGGTGTCGAGTTGCCAGCCCGGCGCCCAACCTTCCACAGAAGGCACACTCACACGCACACCTAGGGCCAATTTAGAGTGTCCAATCCACCTGCAGCATGTCTTTGGGATGTGGGAGGAAACCGGAGCACCCGGAGGAAACCCACGCGACCACAGGGAGGACATGCAGACTCCGCACAGAAGGCACCCCAGCCGAGGATCGAACCGGAGAACCTCTTGCTGTCAGGCGACAATGCTAACCACTGCACCACCGTGGCCGCCCTATGCAGCCACGTCTCAGTAATCAGAAATAAACAAGTATTTCTCAACTTGTTCTTGTTGGAAAGTTCAGTCTCAAGTAGTACATCTTGCTATACAGTGATCTCATATTAGCTAGCAGTATAGTTAGTAGTACAGGCCTGTAGGCATTTGCTTTTAACTTTACATCAATACCTGCTCTGCACCCTCTTTTCCTTGTACTCTGACATCACTTTCTCTTTTGTCCGGTATATTCCAGAAGCCTGTTCTACCAGTTTCAGGCACTTTAGAGTGTGAATAATTAAAATACTCAGCTGTTGTAGCTCTGTGCAAGTAGTAGGCCCCAGATACTCTGCAGACTTCAAGGCATCCAGACAGCAACAATGTAGATGTCTGCTGTTTAATTTCTAGTAACTTCTGTCTACTGTAAATTATTTCTGTGCAAAAGATGACAAAATATACATCTGCAACCACACAGGGTGCTGCCATTTTTTTAAGTATACCATATCCATATCTGCATCTCACAGAGCAGCACCAGTTGTACATTTAACAAAAAAATGTAATGCTACATTCAGTTGGTGCTGTTGTTCAAAACTGATGTTCGTGCAGACAGGGGATGGGGACCAGATCTGCTGAAGTTCAGTTGTTATTTTTATTTGCTTTTTGTTTGTAGGAAAGATGCAGCATTTATTTTAAAATGATTGTGAGAAGGCAATATGTGGTATTGTAATGTAGAATATAAAAAAGAATGGCACAGCGACTGGTAGTGAAGGAAAAAGATATTTGTTTCCATTGGTTTTTGGTTCATACTGCAAAATGCACTTCCTTTTTAACAGTAAAGTGCTCTTATCCTGAACATTTTAAATATTTATTCATCTGTATACCAGTTTGCTTTGATCTTTTGCATATGGTCTGTTCTGATGTGGTCAGACCTTTAGAAGCATCTTCATGACTGAAGTAACATGTTGGTGCTTGCACATGCACACAGGCCAGCATAGTAATGGGGTGTTATAAGTAGGGTATATAGCTTTAAATGCTAATGAAAAATCAATATGAAGCTGCATTGTCATGTTACATATCCTTCTAGAGAGTTCAGTGTGAGTAAAGACCTAATATGTTATAGATCCCATCCCATACTGCCAAACTGTCAAACATCAAACTGACTAGCAACTGATGCCTGTGGAAATTTCCCCTCCTCCTGTTCCTCATGTTTGCTTGTTCCTTGGAAGATGGCAACCCTTGAGAGACATCCTGGGGTGCAAGCATCATGTCATCTAAGCTGGAAGTGGGCATGAAAGTGGTCTCTCATGTTGTCATCCTCAACATTTAGAGGAGAAACGAATTCTTTGAGCCCTGATTTTTTTTTTCCACTGTCTTTAGCTGACGGTTAATACAGTGATGCTTGCAGTGCCAGAATGGTGTAAATGAGCATTTATACACATCCATACCCCTGGCTAGAGTGCTGTGCACCCCTTTAGAGGCGGCACTCCTTTGGAGGTTGCACCTGTACTAGCTGATTCTCCTAGCTGGTTTAAGTGTCACTGAAGCAGCAGAGCACATTCTATACCCTCCCAGGATTGGGAACCCATTGAATGCTGCTTCGTCCCTTCCCACAATTGACTGATTTCTTCCAGTGTCCAGATCCACTTTTCAGAATTGGGATAGTTAAGGTTTCAACTGTTCGAACCATGGAGTTAACAATTTTGTTTCAGAATTATTGATCATAGGTCCTTTCTTTTGACAAACTGCTCTGATTTTTAATCACTGTCATGAACCCATTTCAGCCATAATACAGGGCATAAGGGCAAGCAACCGATCGATGGGCTGCATTTTTGGCAGCTGGGATGAAACTGGATTACTTGGAGAAAACCCGCACAGACTTGAGGAAAACATGCAAACTCCACATGTACAGTATCTAGAGGATGGGCTTGAACTCCAGACTCTGGAACTGTTGGGCACAAGCTTAAATCCCTTGAGTTGTTGTGCAGGTTGGCCCTGGATTGAATATTTAAACTTTTTGAATAAATATGTGGTCATTCTCTTAAGAATTTTTTTTGTTACTTCAGTCATAAGTGTGTGTGAAGTGTCTTTGGATATTCATGCATTTATTAATTCATTCTGTGATACTTGCTTTATCTTCTACTGGTTCACAGGAAAACTGTAGTCTATCCCAGAAAGGAGTAGGTTCAAGCCAGAGAACCAGTCCTGGATCACACGCAAATTCAAGCATGTTGCTATCTTGCTTATACACTTGTGTTGTTTGTTATAGTTGTGGAACCTACACAGTATTTCCCACTGGCTACTCTTGTTTTTGGAACTCCCTTTACTTCCTTTGGTTAATGCCAAAGGTGTCGGTCATTTCTGTTTTAATTAAATTAAACTCAAGTCAGTGAAAATGTGGTTATTGGATTGTAAATATTTTTAAATCTGATATTTAAATGTTGTTTGCTTCCACAGGGTAGTGTGACAGCCATGACGTTCTTTTACCCGCTAGATACAGCAAGACTGCGACTGCAAGGTAAATAAAAAAAAGGTATAAAATTATTTTTATAAATAGTTCTGTTATTAGTATTAAAACTAAAACCAA